>NC_069504.1:29401668-29644168 GCF_027579735.1 Bombina bombina
CTCTCCCCTCTCTCTCTCTCCCCTCTCTCTCTCCCCCCTCTCTCTCCCTCTCTCCTCTCTCTCTCTCCCCCCTCTCTCTCTCCTCTCTCTCTCCCCTCTCTCTATCTCCCCCCTCTGTCTCTCTCTCCCCTCTCTCTCTCCCCTCTCTCTCTCTCCCCCCCTGTCTCTCTCTTCCCTCTCTGTCCCCCCTCTCTCTCTCCCCCCCCTCTCCCCCCCCCTCTCCCCTCTCTCTCTCCCCCCCTCTCTCTCTCCCCTCTCTCTCTCTCTCTCTCTCCTCTCTCTCCCCTCTCTCTCCCCCCTCTCTCTCTATCCTCTTTCTCCCCCTCTCTCTCTCTCCTCTCTCTCCCCTCTCTCTCCATCTCCCCCCTCTGTCTCTCTCTCTCTCTCCCCTCTCTCTCTCCCCCTCTCTCTCTCCCCTCTCTCTCTCTCCTCTCTCTCCCCTCTCTCTCTCCTCTCTCTCCCCTCACTCTCTCCTCTCTCTCCCCCTCTCTCTCTCTTCTCTCTCTCCTCTCTCTCCCCTCTCTCTATCTCCCCCCTCTGTCTCTCTCTCCCCTCTCTCTCCCCTCTCTATCCCCCCTCTGTCTCTCTCTCTTCCCTCTCTGTCCCCTCTCTCTCTCTCTCCCCCCTCTGTCTCTCCCCCCTCTGTCTCTCTCTCTTCCCTCTCTGTCCCCTCTCTCTCTCTCCCCCCTCTCTCTCTCCCCCCTCTGTATCTCTCTCTTCCCTCTCTGTCCCCTCTCTCTCTCTCCCCCCCCTCTTTCTCTCTCCCCCCTCTCCCCTCTCTCACTCCCCCCTCTCTCTCTCCCCTCTCTCTCTCTCCCCCCACATCTCCCCCCTCTCTCTATCTCTCTCTCTCTCTCTCCACTCTTTCTCTTTCTCCTCTCTCTCTCCCCCCCTCTGTCTCTCTCTCTCTCTCTCTCTCCCCCTCTCTCTTTCTCTCTCCCCTCTCTCTCTCTCCCCTCTTTCTCTCCCCTCTCTCTCTCCCCTCTCTCTCTCTCCACATCTCCCCTCTCTCTCTCTCCCCTGTCTCTTTCTCCCCCCTCTTTTGAGCTGTTTGAACTCTCTCCACGGCCTTTCACGGCCCTGCCCCCTTCACGGGCCTGCACGCTAGGCCACGCCCCCTTCATGCTCAGTCACGCCCCCACACACGTTCGGCCACGACCACTTCTTCTTGCGGCAGTCGGCAGATCAGGTAGGGAATCTAAGGCCAGGTGTGTTTGTCCTCATGCTGTCTCTACTGCGCATGACAGCTTCGGACAAACACACTTGGCCTTTTATAGTATAGGATTATCGGTTATTTGTAGAGCACCAACAGTTTCCGCAGCGCTAGATTCAACCGTAGCAGTGAAAATAAATAGCACAGATTAACGCTGAATGTGATAAAAGTCAGAGAACAATGTAATTTATGCAAATCTTTCTTATTAATATTATGATAGCAAATGGTTATTGGTGGCAACATGACTGGTTCCCTTGTACTTGCAGTGATCATGTATCTCACCGTTATCGCTTCCTCCATCTCCGCGCACAGACACTCAGGGTGAAGATGGAGAGAAATTTTAGAGCTGCCGTCCTTGTGGTGGAGCCTTACTGGACATGCAGGTGAGATGCTAGAGCCTTACTGGACATGCAGGTGAGATGCTAGAACATTACTGGACATGCAGGTGAGATGCTAGAGCCTTACTAGACATGCAAGTGAGATGCTAGAGCCTTACTGGACATGCAGGTGAGATGCTAGTGCCTTACTGGTGATGCAGGTGAGATGCTAGAGCCTTACTGGACATGCAGCTGAGATGCTAGAGCCTTACTGGTGATTCAGGTGAGATGCTAGAGCCTTACTGGACATGCAGCTGAGATGCTAGAGCCTTACTGGTGATTCAGGTGAGATGCTAGAGCCTTACTGGTGATTCAGATGAGATGCTAGAGCCTTACTGGACATGCAGGTGAGATGCTAGAGCCTTACTGGTGATGCAAGTGAGATGCTAGAGCCTTACTGGACATGCAGCTGAGATGCTAGAGCCTTACTGGACATGCAGATGAGATGCTAGAGCCTTACTGGTGATGCAGGTGAGATGCTAGAGCTTACAAGACATGCAGGTGAGATGCTAGATCCTTACTGGTGATGCAGGTGAGATGCTAGAGCCTTACTGGACATGCAGGTGAGATGCTAGAGCCTTACTGGTGATGCAGGTGAGATGCTAGAGCCTTACTGGACATGCAGGTGAGATGCTAGAGCCTTACTGGTGATGAAGGTGAGATGCTAGAGCCTTACTGGACATGCAGGTGAGATGCTAGAGCCTTACCGGGCATGCAGGTGAGATGCTAGAGCCTTACTGGTGATGCAGGTCAGATGCTAGAGCCTTACTAGTCATGCAGGTGAGATGCTAGATCCTTACTGGTGATGCAGGTGAGATGCTAGAGTCTTACTGGACATGCAGGTGAGATGCTAGAGCCTTACTGGACATGCAGGTGAGATGCAAGAGCCTAACTGGTGATGAAAAAAGAGAAAACACTGTATACTCTCCAAAACGGAGTAAAACTCCTAGTACCAAATTTTTAGTAGTTCATATCAAATCTATATAATATGCTGGTAACTAAACCTAATGTTAAGATATATTCAAATATACAGGGAGAGGTGCGGTTAAGTGAAACAATTATAAATCACTCAGTGGCTTAGAGTATAATCAGAAAACGGCATGAATCGCCTGTTTCATAATTCTACCCATTACTGTAAGTCACCGCACCACAGCAAATTACCGCCCCATCTCCCATTTAAAGGCGGCTTTGACAAAGCTTATGCGAAACGCGCGTTAGGCGTTCGCACTGGTGTTCTCACTATTTGTACTCTAATAGAAACTTTAAATATAGCTGATAACTTTAAAACCATAAATAATTTAGTGGTAACTTGTTGGCTCAATTCTTGGATGGATAGAATTTGATTTAAATGGGAGATGGGGCGGTAATTTGCTGTGGTGCTGTGACTTACAGTAATGGGTAGAATTATGAAACAAGCAATTCATGCAGAGTTCTGATTATACTCTAAGCCACTGAGTGATTTATAATTGTTTCACTTAACCGCACCTCTCCCTGTATACACTAGACATCAATTAATTAAATAAAATACCTACAAATAAATACAATTAAATAAACTAACTAAAGTACAAAAAATAAAAAAGCTAAGTTACAAAAATAAAAAAATTAATTACAAAGATAATAAAAATATTACAACAATTTTAAGCTAATTACACCTACTCTAAGCCCCCTAATAAAATAACAAAGCCCCCCAAAATAAAAAAATGCCCTACCCTATTCTAAAATTAAAATAGAAAAGCTCTTTTACCTTACCAGCCCTTAAAAGGGCCTTTTGCGGGGCATGCCCCAAAGAATTCAGCTCTTTTGCCTGGAGAAAAAAAACATACAATACCCCCCCAACATTACAACCCACCACCCACATACCCCTAATCTAACCCAAACCCCCCTTAAATAAACCTAACACTAAGCCCCTGAAGATCTTCCTACCTTATCTTCACCACACCGGGTATCACCGATCCGTCCATGCTCTGAAATCTTCATCCAAGCCCAAGCGGGGGCTGGAGATCCATGATCCGGCTGAAGTCTTCTATCAAGAGGCAAGAAGAAGTCCAGAAGAGGCTCCAAAGTCTTCATCCTATCCGGGCAGAAGAGGAGATCCGGACCGGCAACCATCTTCATCCAAGCGGCATCTTCTATCTTCATTCGATGACGAGCGGCTCCATCTTGAAGACCTCCGGCGCGGATCCATCCTCTTCTTCCGACGTCCTAAGTCCGAATGAAGGTTCCTTTAAATGACGTCATCCAAGATGGCGTCCCTCGAATTCCGATTGGCTGATAGGATTCTATCAGCCAATCGGAATTAAAGTAGGAAAAATCTAATTGGCTGATGGAATCAGCCAATCAGATTCAAGTTCAATCCGATTGGCTGATCCAATCAGCCAATCAGATTGAGCTTGCATTCTATTGGCTGATCGGAACAGCCAATAGAATGCGAGCTCAATCTGATTGGCTGATTCAATCAGCCAATCAGATTTTCCCTACCTTAATTCCAATTGGCTGATAGAATCCTATCAGCCAATCGGGAATTTGAGGGACGCCATCTTGGATGATGTCATTTAAAGGAACCTTCATTCGGACTTAGGACGTCGGAAGAAGAGGATGGATCCGCGCCGGAGGTCTTCAAGATGGAGCCGCTCGTCATCGGATGAAGATAGAAGATGCCGCTTGGATGAAGATGGTTGCCGGTCCGGATCTCCTCTTCTGCCAGGATAGGATGAAGACTTTGGAGCCTCTTCTGGACTTCTTCTTGCCGCTTGATAGAAGACTTCAGCCGGATGATGGATCTCCAGTCCCCGCTTGGGCTTGGATGAAGATTTCGGAGCATGGACAGATCGGTGATACCCGGTGTGGTGAAGATAAGGTAGGAAGATCTTCAGGGGCTTAGTGTTAGGTTTATTTAAGTGGGGTTTGGGTTAGATTAGGGGTATGTGGGTGGTGGGTTGTAATGTTGGGGGGGTATTGTATGTTTTTTTTCCAGGCAAAAGAGCTGAATTCTTTGGGGCATGCCCCGCAAAAGGCCTTTTTAAGGGCTCGTAAGGTAAAAGAGCTTTTCTATTTTAATTTTAGAATAGGGTAGGGCATTTTTTTATTTTGGGGGGCTTTGTTATTTTATTAGGGGGCTTAGAGTAGGTGTAATTAGCTTAAAATTGTTGTAATGTTTTTATTATGTTTGTAATTAATTTTTTTATTTTTTGTAACTTAGCTTTTTTATTTTTTGTACTTTAGTTAGTTTATTTAATTGTATTTATTTGTAGTTATTTCATGTAATTAATTTATTGATAGTGTAGTGTTAGATTTAATTGTAGGTATTTTATTTAATTAATTTATTGATAGTGTAGTGTTAGGTTTAATTGTAACTTAGGTTAGGATTTATTTTACAGGTAATTTTGTAATTATTTTAACTAGGTAGCTATTAAATAGTTATTAACTATTTAATAGCTATTGTACCTGGTTAAAATAAATACAAAGTTGCCTGTAAAATAAATATTAATCCTAAAATAGCTACAATATAATTATAATTTATATTGTAGCTATATTAGGGTTTATTTTACAGGTAAGTATTTAGCTTTAAATAGGAATAATTTATTTAATAAGAGTTAATTTATTTCGTTAGATAAAAATTATATTTAACTTAGGGGGGTGTTAGTGTTAGGGTTAGACTTAGCTTTAGGGGTTAATACATTTATTATAGGGTTATTGAGGCGGGAGTGAGGCCGATTAGGGGTTAATAACTTTATTATAGTAGCGGTGAGGTCCGGTCGGCAGATTAGGGGTTAATAATTGTAGGTAAGGTAGCAGCGACGTTGGTGGCGGCAGATTAGCGGCCAAGACTCTAAATACCGGCGTTAGAAAGATCCCATTGAAAAGATAGGATACGCAATTGACGTAAGGGGATCTGCGGTATGGAAAAGTCGCGGCTGCAAAGTGAGCGTTAGACCCTTTCCTGACTGACTCTAAATACCAGTGGTAGCCCAAAACCAGCGTTAGGAGCCTCTAACGCTGGTTTTGACGGCTAACGCCAAACTCTAAATCTAGCCGTAAGTGTTTAATGTGGAAAAGAACTACTGGAGATATGTCTTTCTAGGCGTTGCTGTGTGTGTATTGCAGGTTTTGGGAGCAAGGCCCTGTGGGCATGGAATTCTGCCAAGAGGAACTTGCCCAAATTCGGCTAATGGCTGGTCAGATCCCCAAATCAGAAGCACAAAAGGGGAAGGGTGCAATGCAAGGAACATCTGAGCAGGTGAGTTTGAGATAACTGTTACGGGGTGATGCTCAGGGGTGCAAACTGTTATTATTAAGAGTGCAGGGAACTTTATTGTCTCTTAGCTAACCCTTCCTTTATTTTTTACTTTAATTCTTTCTTCTTAATCCTCTTCAAATCTACTTGCTCTTCATAGAGTACGCTTGCAATTGCAGGACACCTGGCACCTTTGTTGTTTAGGGTCTATCCCCAGAACACCTTAGGACCATGGTTATCATCATATTCATTAATAATCTGAGCTACAGTGGATGAGTAAATGTGCTTTAGTGCAGTCGTATAAATCATCTCTCCAAGTGGAGATCACGTAATGCAGTTTGTTCTCAAAGTGTAGTTCTGAGGTGTCTAAACAGTAAGGCTGAGCCACCTCTCATATCACTTGAACGCAAATAAGACTCTAATTTCAGAAATAATCTCCATCCATAAAGCTTAGAACGTGCACTAAACAGCACTTTGATGTGAGCAAATGATACATAGATGAGCTATGAGGAGCAGCACACATATGGATCCACATCTCAGCTGGCAAATGCAGGTGCCAACTCAGGCTGCTCTCTGCTCCAGAGCTGCAAAGCTTCTGGCTCCTGAGTGAGACTTCACCTTTGGAGAGGTTAACCAAATTAGAGCCATGTTATTTGTGCTTTATAATGTCACTTGTGAGTGATATTCTATAATACAGGATCTGCACTTTCGTAAGTATTTTCTGTTGCAGGGGAAAATGTCACGTCAGTTGTAATGGTTGTTATCCAAGTTAATTAGAAATGAAATCTCAGGCTCAGAAGCTTCAGTTTATGAGCATCTTTTGTTTATATTATAATCCACCTCCATATCAGATACCTTTCAAAGTGAGTCTGCCCTGCTAAACCTCCTTGTTTCAGAACACGGCCAGGCTCACAATAAAGCTGACTGTGGTTCTCTCATGCAGGACACACAGATTGAATCCCTGCTCCAGAGACAGGCAGAGGCCAGAGACCTTTTATTCCATCTCCTACACAGCTGCAGCAAAGGTGACTTCCAGGAACCTCCATCCAAGCTGGGAAACAGTGAGCAAGAGGAGCGGCCTGGCCCCGCCCATGAGGGTGAGACGCACTGTGTGATATTGGTGCGATTGGTGGCAGGAAATAGTGATGTCATATAGTGCTCTTGCAAATGAATAATGTTCTTGCAAAACTGCTGCCATATTGTGCTCCAGAAATAGGCTGGTCCCTAAGCATAACTCCCTGCTTAAAAAAAATAAATACAAAGAGAACGAAGAAAAATTGATAATAGAAGTAAATTAGAAAGTTGTTTAAAATCCCATGTCCTATCCGAATCATGAAAGAAACATTTTGGGTTTCATATCCCTTTAAAGAACAAAAAAAGTGATTTTGTAGGTTTAGTAAAAATATAACAGGTGGACACTTGTGCTCCAAAGCAAATAGATTATCTGTGTAATGGGCATATGTGTTGGTTGGGTTATCGATGTGGCTCATTTTATTAGTGTAAAAGTGCTTATTAACTCATTTTATGTTGTCTGGGGCTCATCAATTCATTTTAGTTGTAGAATTTATATTTAATGTGTCATTAATTAAGAATTTGTGGGGTGATCAGCAAAACAGGATGGGCAAATGTTTAGAATAGGACCATTTGTCACTGAAATGATAATAAAAGAAAATATTGTTGTTAAACAATGAAAATAGCAGATTGTGATCAAGACAACTTTGGCAGCTATTAACATGCTGATGAAAGATTATGATCAGCCCAATAGAGTTAGATATATAAACCCCACATGGGTCATTATGTCTGCCCATATTTCCATCTGAATTATAAAAAAAATATCCCACAGTCTTAATTTCCTTTACAGAGTGTGCGCTTACCACCATTAGTGGTCATTATTAAGTCTTTTCTATGCACTGACAACCCTTTCTGTAAAGAAGAGTTAGTGTCTCATGTGCTTGTCAGCTAAACAAATACATTGCATATGACAGATATCCTGAGACTGACCACAGCTTACACCATTATGAAATGTCTAGTCCCATCTCCAGTTAATAGTAATGCGCCAACAGATCCTGCAGTGCTAGACAGGGGGTAGATTATTAAATATGGTAAGGCAGACTTCTGCTACTCTGATATCTATGTATATATCTGTCACAGGTGCCCGGGACCCTTTGAAGCAGCTGTTCCTCTTTGCTATGATGGTGACAAAGTCATGCTTGCAAGAGGAACGTGGCGAGGTGACCTGGGGCGATTGTGCAGTGCGGCTACTTGTTCAGGTGCAGTTAAAGCAGGAACTGGAGCTCAGGAAGTGTATCCTGACCCTGGCCAAGGAGGTGGGACTTCTATGATAAGCCTGTGTTATTTCACCTTTACACTTCTGTCTTTGTATTAAAAAAAAGATCTCATGCTCAGCACATGAAATCTGATTAGGTACAAACAATAAAATCATCTTTCATTCCTTGTTGGATGATAATCTCTCTGTTTTCTCCTGCACGTCAGAGAAGGGTACTGTGTTTTAAATGGCTTTTCTATATGCGCCTGCATCCCTATTAATACATTTTTACATAGTAGGCAAATCACAATTATTTAAGAAAAGAAAGAAAAATAACAGATATTAACTAACATTTTAACATTTGAAGACCCCCCCACCAGGGATGACATTTTGAACAAGCTAGATATGTTATAGGTCAGCTTTGGTTGACTCACAATTCATTATAATATAAAGTACTTAAATTCCATCTTATTTTTTTCTGCATACATTAAAGGGACATGAAACCCAATATGTTTCTTTCATGATTCAGATAGAGAACAACATTTGTTAAAGAGATATCTAGATAGTTAGCGTGCACTTGTCTGAAGCACTACATGAGAGGACATAGTGCTGCCATCTAGTTCTCTTGCTAATGTATAACAGTGTTATAAAACTGCTGCCATCTAGTGCTCTTGCTAATGTATAACATTGTTATAAAACTGCTGCCATCTAGTTTTCTTGCTAATGTATAACATTATAATAAAACTGTTGCCATCTAGTGCTCTTGCTAATGTATAATGTTGTATAACTGCTGCCAACTAGTGCTCTTGCTAATGTATAATAGTGTTATAAAACTGCTGCCATCTAGTGCTCTTGCTAATGTATAACAGTGTTATAAAACTGCTGCCATCTAGTGCTCTTGCTAATGTATAACAGTTTTAGAAAACTGCTGCCATCTAGTGCTCTTGCTAATGTATAACATTGTTATAAAACTGCTGCCATCTAGTGCTTTTGCTAATGTATAACAGTGTTATAAAACTGCTGCCATCTAGTGCTCTCGCTAATAACATAACATTGTTATAAATCTGCTGCAATCTAGTGCTCTTGCTAATGTATAACATTATTATAAAACTGCTGCCATCTAGTGCTCCTGCTAATGTATAACATTGTTATAAAACTGCTGCCATCTAGTTCTCTTGCTAATATATAACAGTTATAAAACTGCTGCCATCTAGTGCTCTTGCTATTATATAACATTGTTATAAAACTGCTGCCATCTAGTGCTCTTGCTAATGTATAACATTTTTATAAAACTGCTGCCATCTAGTGCTCTTGCTAATGTATAACAGTGTTATAAAACTGCTGCCATCTAGTTCTCTTGCTAGTGTATAGCAGTGTTATAAAACTGCTGCCATCTAGTGCTCTTGCTAATGTATAACATTATTGTAAAACTGCTGCCATCTAGTGCTCTTACTTATGTATAACATTGTTATAAAACTGCTGCCATCTAGTGCTCTTGCTAATGTATAACATTGTTATAAAACTACTGCCATCTAGTGCTCTTGCTAATGTATAACATTGTTATAAAACTGCTGCCATCTAGTTCTCTTGCTAATGTATAACAGTGTTATAAAACTGCTGCCATCTAGTGCTCTTGCTAATGTATAACATTGTTATAAAACTGCTGCCATCTAGTTCTCTTGCTAATGTATAACATTGTTATAAAACTGCTGCCATCTAGTGCTCTTTCTAATGTATAACATTGTTATAAAACTGCTGCCATCTAGTGCTCTTGCTAATGTATAACATTGTTATAAAACTGTTGCCATCTAGTGCTCTTGCTAATGTATAACAGTGTTATAAAACTGCTGCCATCGAGTGCTCCTGCTAATGTATAACATTGTTATAAAACTGCTGCCATCTAGTGCTCTTGCTAATGTATAACATTGTTATAAAACTGCTGCCATCTAGTTCTCTTGCTAATATATAACATTGTTATAAAACTGCTGCTATCTAGTTCTCTTGCTAATGTATAAAATTGTTATAAAACTGCTGCCATCTAGTGCTCTTGCTAATGTATAACATTGTTATAAAACTGCTGCCATCTAGTTCTCTTGCTAATGTATAACAGTGTTATAAAACTGCTGCCATCTAGTGCTCTTGCTAATGTATAACATTGTTATAAAACTGCTGCCATCTAGTTCTCTTGCTAATGTATAACATTGTTATAAAACTTCTGCCATCTAGTGCTCTTTCTAATGTATAACATTGTTATAAAACTGCTGCCATCTAGTGCTCTTGCTAATGTATAACATTGTTATAAAACTGTTGCCATCTAGTGCTCTTGCTAATGTATAACAGTGTTATAAAACTGCTGCCATCGAGTGCTCCTGCTAATGTATAACATTGTTATAAAACTGCTGCCATCTAGTGCTCTTGCTAATGTATAACATTGTTATAAAACTGCTGCCATCTAGTTCTCTTGCTAATATATAACATTGTTATAAAACTGCTGCTATCTAGTTCTCTTGCTAATGTATAAAATTGTTATAAAACTGCTGCCATCTAGTGCTCTTGCTAATGTATAACAGTGTTATAAAACTGCTGCCATCTAGTGCTCTTGCTAATGTATAACAGTGTTATAAAAGTGCTGCCATCTAGTGCTCCTGCTAATGTATAACAGTGCTATAAAACTGCTGCCATCTAGTGCTCTTGCTAATGTATAACATTGTTATAAAACTGCTGCCATCTGGTGCTCTTGCTAATGTATAACATTGTTATAAAACCAATGCCATATAGTGCTCTTGCTAATGTATAACATTGTTATAAAACTGCTGCCATCTAGTGCTCTTGCTAATGTATAACAGTGTTATAAAACTGCTGCCATCTAGTGCTCTTGCTAATGTATAACATTGTTATAAAACTGCTGCCATCTAGTTCTCTTGCTAATGTATAACATTGTTATAAAACTGCTGCCATCTAGTGCTCTTTCTAATGTATAACATTGTTATAAAACTGCTGCCATCTAGTGATCTTGCTAATGTATAACATTGTTAAAAACTGTTGCCATCTAGTGCTCTTGCTAATGTATAACAGTGTTATAAAAATGCTGCCATCGAGTGCTCCTGCTAATGTATAACATTGTTATAAAACTGCTGCCATCTAGTGCTCTTGCTAATGTATAACATTGTTATAAAACTGCTGCCATCTAGTTCTCTTGCTAATATATAACATTGTTATAAAACTGCTGCTATCTAGTTCTCTTGCTAATGTATAACATTGTTATAAAACTGCTGCCATCTAGTGCTCTTGCTAATGTATAACAGTGTTATAAAACTGCTGCCATCTGGTGCTCTTGCTAATGTATAAAATTGTTATAAAACTGCTGCCATCTAGTGCTCTTGCTAATGTATAACAGTGTTATAAAACTGCTGCCATCTAGTGCTCTTGCTAATGTATAACAGTGTTATAAAACTGCTGCCATCTAGTGCTCCTGCTAATGTATAACATTGTTATAAAACTGCTGCCATCTAGTGCTCTTGCTAATGTATAACATTGTTATAAAACTGCTGCCATCTGGCGCTCTTGCTAATGTATAACATTGTTATAAAACTGCTGCCATCTAGTGCTCTTGCTAATGTATAACATTGTTATAAAACTGCTGCCATCTAGTGCTCTTGCTAATATATAACATTGTTATAAAACTGCTGCCATCTAGTGGTCTTGCTAATGTATAACATTATTATAAAACTGCTGCCATCTAGTTCTCTTGCTAATGTATAACAGTATTATAAAACTGCTGCCATCTAGTTCTCTTGCTAATGTATAACATTGTTATAAAACTGCTGCCGTCTAGTGCTCTTGCTAATGTATAACATTGTTATAAAACTGCTGCCATCTAGTGCTCTTGCTAATGTATAACATTGTTATAAAACTGCTGCCATCTAGTGGTATTGCTAATGTATAACATTGTTATAAAACTGCTGCCATCTAGTTCTCTTGCTAATGTATAACAGTGTTATAAAACTGCTGCCATCTAGTGCTCTTGCTAATGTATAACATTGTTATAAAACTGCTGCCATCTAGTTCTCTTGCTAATGTATAACATTGTTATAAAACTGCTGCCATCTAGTGCTCTTTCTAATGTATAACATTGTTATAAAACTGCTGCCATCTAGTGCTCTTGCTAATGTATAACATTGTTATAAAACTGTTGCCATCTAGTGCTCTTGCTAATGTATAACAGTGTTATAAAACTGCTGCCATCGAGTGCTCCTGCTAATGTATAACATTGTTATAAAACTGCTGCCATCTAGTGCTCTTGCTAATGTATAACATTGTTATAAAACTGCTGCCATCTAGTTCTCTTGCTAATATATAACATTGTTATAAAACTGCTGCTATCTAGTTCTCTTGCTAATGTATAAAATTGTTATAAAACTGCTGCCATCTAGTGCTCTTGCTAATGTATAACAGTGTTATAAAACTGCTGCCATCTAGTGCTCTTGCTAATGTATAACAGTGTTATAAAAGTGCTGCCATCTAGTGCTCCTGCTAATGTATAACAGTGCTATAAAACTGCTGCCATCTAGTGCTCTTGCTAATGTATAACATTGTTATAAAACTGCTGCCATCTGGTGCTCTTGCTAATGTATAACATTGTTATAAAACCGCTGCCATATAGTGCTCTTGCTAATGTATAACATTGTTATAAAACTGCTGCCATCTAGTGCTCTTGCTAATGTATAACAGTGTTATAAAACTGCTGCCATCTAGTGCTCTTGCTAATGTATAACATTGTTATAAAACTGCTGCCATCTAGTTCTCTTGCTAATGTATAACATTGTTATAAAACTGCTGCCATCTAGTGCTCTTTCTAATGTATAACATTGTTATAAAACTGCTGCCATCTAGTGATCTTGCTAATGTATAACATTGTTAAAAACTGTTGCCATCTAGTGCTCTTGCTAATGTATAACAGTGTTATAAAAATGCTGCCATCGAGTGCTCCTGCTAATGTATAACATTGTTATAAAACTGCTGCCATCTAGTGCTCTTGCTAATGTATAACATTGTTATAAAACTGCTGCCATCTAGTTCTCTTGCTAATATATAACATTGTTATAAAACTGCTGCTATCTAGTTCTCTTGCTAATGTATAACATTGTTATAAAACTGCTGCCATCTAGTGGTATTGCTAATGTATAACATTGTTATAAAACTGCTGCCATCTAGTTCTCTTGCTAATGTATAACAGTGTTATAAAACTGCTGCCATCTAGTGCTCTTGCTAATGTATAACATTGTTATAAAACTGCTGCCATCTAGTTCTCTTGCTAATGTATAACATTGTTATAAAACTGCTGCCATCTAGTGCTCTTTCTAATGTATAACATTGTTATAAAACTGCTGCCATCTAGTGCTCTTGCTAATGTATAACATTGTTATAAAACTGTTGCCATCTAGTGCTCTTGCTAATGTATAACAGTGTTATAAAACTGCTGCCATCGAGTGCTCCTGCTAATGTATAACATTGTTATAAAACTGCTGCCATCTAGTGCTCTTGCTAATGTATAACATTGTTATAAAACTGCTGCCATCTAGTTCTCTTGCTAATATATAACATTGTTATAAAACTGCTGCTATCTAGTTCTCTTGCTAATGTATAAAATTGTTATAAAACTGCTGCCATCTAGTGCTCTTGCTAATGTATAACATTGTTATAAAACTGCTGCCATCTAGTGCTCTTGCTAATGTATAACAGTGTTATAAAAGTGCTGCCATCTAGTGCTCCTGCTAATGTATAACAGTGCTATAAAACTGCTGCCATCTAGTGCTCTTGCTAATGTATAACATTGTTATAAAACTGCTGCCATCTGGTGCTCTTGCTAATGTATAACATTGTTATAAAACCGCTGCCATATAGTGCTCTTGCTAATGTATAACATTGTTATAAAACTGCTGCCATCTAGTGCTCTTGCTAATGTATAACAGTGTTATAAAACTGCTGCCATCTAGTGCTCTTGCTAATGTATAACATTGTTATAAAACTGCTGCCATCTAGTTCTCTTGCTAATGTATAACATTGTTATAAAACTGCTGCCATCTAGTGCTCTTTCTAATGTATAACATTGTTATAAAACTGCTGCCATCTAGTGATCTTGCTAATGTATAACATTGTTAAAAACTGTTGCCATCTAGTGCTCTTGCTAATGTATAACAGTGTTATAAAAATGCTGCCATCGAGTGCTCCTGCTAATGTATAACATTGTTATAAAACTGCTGCCATCTAGTGCTCTTGCTAATGTATAACATTGTTATAAAACTGCTGCCATCTAGTTCTCTTGCTAATATATAACATTGTTATAAAACTGCTGCTATCTAGTTCTCTTGCTAATGTATAACATTGTTATAAAACTGCTGCCATCTAGTGCTCTTGCTAATATATAACAGTGTTATAAAACTGCTGCCATCTGGTGCTCTTGCTAATGTATAAAATTGTTATAAAACTGCTGCCATCTAGTGCTCTTGCTAATGTATAACAGTGTTATAAAACTGCTGCCATCTAGTGCTCTTGCTAATGTATAACAGTGTTATAAAACTGCTGCCATCTAGTGCTCCTGCTAACGTATAACATTGTTATAAAACTGCTGCCATCTAGTGCTCTTGCTAATGTATAACATTGTTATAAAACTGCTGCCATCTGGCGCTCTTGCTAATGTATAACATTGTTATAAAACTGCTGCCATCTAGTGCTCTTGCTAATGTATAACATTGTTATAAAACTGCTGCCATCTAGTGCTCTTGCTAATATATAACATTGTTATAAAACTGCTGCCATCTAGTGGTCTTGCTAATGTATAACATTATTATAAAACTGCTGCCATCTAGTTCTCTTGCTAATGTATAACAGTATTATAAAACTGCTGCCATCTAGTTCTCTTGCTAATGTATAACATTGTTATAAAACTGCTGCCGTCTAGTGCTCTTGCTAATGTATAACATTGTTATAAAACTGCTGCCATCTAGTGCTCTTGCTAATTTATAACATTGTTATAAAACTGCTGCCATCTAGTGGTATTGCTAATGTATAACATTGTTATAAAACTGCTGCCATCTAGTTCTCTTGCTAATGTATAACAGTGTTATAAAACTGCTGCCATCTAGTGCTCTTGCTAATGTATAACATTGTTATAAAACTGCTGCCATCTAGTTCTCTTGCTAATGTATAACATTGTTATAAAACTGCTGCCATCTAGTGCTCTTTCTAATGTATAACATTGTTATAAAACTGCTGCCATCTAGTGCTCTTGCTAATGTATAACATTGTTATAAAACTGTTGCCATCTAGTGCTCTTGCTAATGTATAACAGTGTTATAAAACTGCTGCCATCGAGTGCTCCTGCTAATGTATAACATTGTTATAAAACTGCTGCCATCTAGTGCTCTTGCTAATGTATAACATTGTTATAAAACTGCTGCCATCTAGTTCTCTTGCTAATATATAACATTGTTATAAAACTGCTGCTATCTAGTTCTCTTGCTAATGTATAAAATTGTTATAAATCTGCTGCCATCTAGTGCTCTTGCTAATGTATAACAGTGTTATAAAACTGCTGCCATCTAGTGCTCCTGCTAATGTATAACAGTGCTATAAAACTGCTGCCATCTAGTGCTCTTGCTAATGTATAACATTGTTATAAAACTGCTGCCATCTGGTGCTCTTGCTAATGTATAACATTGTTATAAAACTGCTGCCATCTAGTGCTCTTGCTAATGTATAACATTGTTATAAAACTGCTGCCATCTAGTGCTCTTGCTAATGTATAACAGTGTTATAAAACTGCTGCCATCTAGTGCTCTTGCTAATGTATAACATTGTTATAAAACTGCTGCCATCTAGTTCTCTTGCTAATGTATAACATTGTTATAAAACTGCTGCCATCTAGTGATCTTGCTAATGTATAACATTGTTAAAAACTGTTGCCATCTAGTGCTCTTGCTAATGTATAACAGTGTTATAAAAATGCTGCCATCGAGTGCTCCTGCTAATGTATAACATTGTTATAAAACTGCTGCCATCTAGTGCTCTTGCTAATGTATAACATTGTTATAAAACTGCTGCCATCTAGTTCTCTTGCTAATATATAACATTGTTATAAAACTGCTGCTATCTAGTTCTCTTGCTAATGTATAACATTGTTATAAAACTGCTGCCATCTAGTGCTCTTGCTAATGTATAACAGTGTTATAAAACTGCTGCCATCTGGTGCTCTTGCTAATGTATAAAATTGTTATAAAACTGCTGCCATCTAGTGCTCTTGCTAATGTATAACAGTGTTATAAAACTGCTGCCATCTAGTGCTCTTGCTAATGTATAACAGTGTTATAAAAGTGCTGCCATCTAGTGCTCCTGCTAATGTATAACAGTGCTATAAAACTGCTGCCATCTAGTGCTCTTGCTAATGTATAACATTGTTATAAAACTGCTGCCATCTGGTGCTCTTGCTAATGTATAACATTGTTATAAAACCGCTGCCATATAGTGCTCTTGCTAATGTATAACATTGTTATAAAACTGCTGCCATCTAGTGCTCTTGCTAATGTATAACAGTGTTATAAAACTGCTGCCATCTAGTGCTCTTGCTAATGTATAACATTGTTATAAAACTGCTGCCATCTAGTTCTCTTGCTAATGTATAACATTGTTATAAAACTGCTGCCATCTAGTGCTCTTTCTAATGTATAACATTGTTATAAAACTGCTGCCATCTAGTGATCTTGCTAATGTATAACATTGTTAAAAACTGTTGCCATCTAGTGCTCTTGCTAATGTATAACAGTGTTATAAAAATGCTGCCATCGAGTGCTCCTGCTAATGTATAACATTGTTATAAAACTGCTGCCATCTAGTGCTCTTGCTAATGTATAACATTGTTATAAAACTGCTGCCATCTAGTTCTCTTGCTAATATATAACATTGTTATAAAACTGCTGCTATCTAGTTCTCTTGCTAATGTATAACATTGTTATAAAACTGCTGCCATCTAGTGCTCTTGCTAATATATAACAGTGTTATAAAACTGCTGCCATCTGGTGCTCTTGCTAATGTATAAAATTGTTATAAAACTGCTGCCATCTAGTGCTCTTGCTAATGTATAACAGTGTTATAAAACTGCTGCCATCTAGTGCTCTTGCTAATGTATAACAGTGTTATAAAACTGCTGCCATCTAGTGCTCCTGCTAACGTATAACATTGTTATAAAACTGCTGCCATCTAGTGCTCTTGCTAATGTATAACATTGTTATAAAACTGCTGCCATCTGGCGCTCTTGCTAATGTATAACATTGTTATAAAACTGCTGCCATCTAGTGCTCTTGCTAATGTATAACATTGTTATAAAACTGCTGCCATCTAGTGCTCTTGCTAATATATAACATTGTTATAAAACTGCTGCCATCTAGTGGTCTTGCTAATGTATAACATTATTATAAAACTGCTGCCATCTAGTTCTCTTGCTAATGTATAACAGTATTATAAAACTGCTGCCATCTAGTTCTCTTGCTAATGTATAACATTGTTATAAAACTGCTGCCGTCTAGTGCTCTTGCTAATGTATAACATTGTTATAAAACTGCTGCCATCTAGTGCTCTTGCTAATTTATAACATTGTTATAAAACTGCTGCCATCTAGTGGTATTGCTAATGTATAACATTGTTATAAAACTGCTGCCATCTAGTTCTCTTGCTAATGTATAACAGTGTTATAAAACTGCTGCCATCTAGTGCTCTTGCTAATGTATAACATTGTTATAAAACTGCTGCCATCTAGTTCTCTTGCTAATGTATAACATTGTTATAAAACTGCTGCCATCTAGTGCTCTTTCTAATGTATAACATTGTTATAAAACTGCTGCCATCTAGTGCTCTTGCTAATGTATAACATTGTTATAAAACTGTTGCCATCTAGTGCTCTTGCTAATGTATAACAGTGTTATAAAACTGCTGCCATCGAGTGCTCCTGCTAATGTATAACATTGTTATAAAACTGCTGCCATCTAGTGCTCTTGCTAATGTATAACATTGTTATAAAACTGCTGCCATCTAGTTCTCTTGCTAATATATAACATTGTTATAAAACTGCTGCTATCTAGTTCTCTTGCTAATGTATAAAATTGTTATAAATCTGCTGCCATCTAGTGCTCTTGCTAATGTATAACAGTGTTATAAAACTGCTGCCATCTAGTGCTCCTGCTAATGTATAACAGTGCTATAAAACTGCTGCCATCTAGTGCTCTTGCTAATGTATAACATTGTTATAAAACTGCTGCCATCTGGTGCTCTTGCTAATGTATAACATTGTTATAAAACTGCTGCCATATAGTGCTCTTGCTAATGTATAACATTGTTATAAAACTGCTGCCATCTAGTGCTCTTGCTAATGTATAACAGTGTTATAAAACTGCTGCCATCTAGTGCTCTTGCTAATGTATAACATTGTTATAAAACTGCTGCCATCTAGTTCTCTTGCTAATGTATAACATTGTTATAAAACTGCTGCCATCTAGTGATCTTGCTAATGTATAACATTGTTAAAAACTGTTGCCATCTAGTGCTCTTGCTAATGTATAACAGTGTTATAAAAATGCTGCCATCGAGTGCTCCTGCTAATGTATAACATTGTTATAAAACTGCTGCCATCTAGTGCTCTTGCTAATGTATAACATTGTTATAAAACTGCTGCCATCTAGTTCTCTTGCTAATATATAACATTGTTATAAAACTGCTGCTATCTAGTTCTCTTGCTAATGTATAACATTGTTATAAAACTGCTGCCATCTAGTGCTCTTGCTAATGTATAACAGTGTTATAAAACTGCTGCCATCTGGTGCTCTTGCTAATGTATAAAATTGTTATAAAACTGCTGCCATCTAGTGCTCTTGCTAATGTATAACAGTGTTATAAAACTGCTGCCATCTAGTGCTCTTGCTAATGTATAACAGTGTTATAAAACTGCTGCCATCTAGTGCTCCTGCTAATGTATAACATTGTTATAAAACTGCTGCCATCTAGTGCTCTTGCTAATGTATAACATTGTTATAAAACTGCTGCCATCTGGCACTCTTGCTAATGTATAACATTGTTATAAAACTGCTGCCATCTAGTGCTCTTGCTAATGTATAACATTGTTATAAAACTGCTGCCATCTAGTGCTCTTGCTAATATATAACATTGTTATAAAACTGCTGCCATCTAGTGGTCTTGCTAATGTATAACATTATTATAAAACTGCTGCCATCTAGTTCTCTTGCTAATGTATAACAGTATTATAAAACTGCTGCCATCTAGTTCTCTTGCTAATGTATAACATTGTTATAAAACTGCTGCCGTCTAGTGCTCTTGCTAATGTATAACATTGTTATAAAACTGCTGCCATCTAGTGCTCTTGCTAATGTATAACATTGTTATAAAACTGCTGCCATCTAGTGGTATTGCTAATGTATAACATTATAAAACTGCTGCCATCTAGTGCTCTTGCTAATGTATAACATTATTATAAAACTGCTGCCCTCTAGTGCTCTTGCTAATGTATAACATTGTTATAAAACTGCTGCCATCTAGTTATCTTGCTATTGTATAACATTGTTATAAAACTGCTGCTATCTAGTGCTCTTGCTAATGTATAACATTGTTATAAAACTTCTGCCATCTAGTGGTCTTGCTAATGTATAACAGTATTATAAAACTGCTGCCATCTAGTGCTCTTGCTAATGTATAACATTATTATAAAACTGCTGCTCTCTAGTGCTCTTGCTAATGTATAACATTGTTATAAAACTGCTGCCATCTAGTTCTCTTGCTATTGTATAACATTATTATAAAACTGCTGCCATCTAGTTCTCTTGCTATTGTATAACATTATTATAAAACTGCTGCCATCTAGTGCTCTTGCTAATGTATAACATTGTTATAAAACTGCTGCCATCTAGTGCTCTTGCTAATGTATAACATTATTATAAAACTGCTGCCATCTAGTGCTCTTGCTAATGTATAACATTGTTATAAAACTGCTGCCATCTAGTGCTCTTGCTAATGTATAACATTGTTATAAAACTGCTGCCATCTAGTGCTCTTGCTAATGTATAACATTGTTATAAAACTGCTGCCATCTAGTGCTCTTGCTAATGTATAACATTGTTATAAAACTGCTGCCATCTAGTTCTCTTGCTATTGTATAACATTGTTCCAAAACTGCTGCCATATTGTACTGCAGACACGTGCACACTGCTAACCTCCCTGCTTTTCAAGAATAATAAGAAAACAATAAAAATGAGATAATAGAAGTAGAAGTTTTTTAAACTTGTATGTTCTATCTGAATCATGAAAGAAAAAATGTGGGTTTTATGTTTCTTTAAAAATAGCAAATGAGCAGCTTTTGTAATGTTTGTTGAGCTATCTGTGCTCTTTTAGAGGTGATTTAACCCCCATCTGCACGTGTAGTGTTAAATTATGAGTTCTTCTGTCAAGAGATTTCTTGCCTGTGTATAGCTTGTCCCTCACTATACTGCTGCACGGAGGACCCCTGAGCTTGTGCTGCTTTGTCTACAGACAGATGGACATCACAGAGACCTGACAGAGGAGGCAGATGTTGTATCAGACCTCATTAGATGTCTACAGCCTCTCACTGCCCTGGAGCATCTCACATTGGAACAGCTCAAGACAGAGGTGCGGCGTCACTGTTCAACTGGCTCCAGATGCCAACTCATAGTAATCTACCAATCAGAACAGTTAAAGGATTCAGCATAAAAATAATGGTTAAATAAATTAGAATACATTGAATTTCCAGATACATAACATATGAGTTCCTGTAATTGTGCATTTATTAAGACAGATTTTGTAAAATGAGGACATCTTATGATATTTATGATTTAATCAAAAGGAAAATAACTTTTGTTAATATTATATTTACACTGTTGTATTCCATTCCTACAGCTTGTATTAGAAAGTGCTGATCTCAAGGAAGAACAAAAGGATTTTACTGAGAGAAGTATGGATGAATCACAGAGCAGTGAGAGCTCAGGGGCAGGGACACATTATGACCATCCCCAGAGGAATCCTGAAGGACTTTTTAAAATGTGTGAGGAACTTGTGAAAGAGAAAGGTGATGAGAAGACAGAAGATGATGAAGGCGATGACATAACACAGATGATTAACTCTCAGGAATGTCTAGAAAATAGAGAGGAAGAGATCAATGCTGGAAATTCTCAAAAACAAAAAGAGAACTCAGAGACTAACAGAGGAGAGATACAAATGAAAGAAGACTCTAGAACAAGTGAAGACTCCTTGGTACATAGAGTTTATGTGAGTGAAGATACTCTGCTCTGTGAGGGTGGAAGAGATTTCCATGGGGAAACAGATGAGGTGACTTCTAAAGAAGGAGAAGGCTTTGTTGATAATGGCAGAACGCAAAGAGATACAACAGCACATAAAAAGGAGCTAACGGAGGGAGATCTCACCCAGGGCGAGCAAGTGTATGAGAATAATCTTTGTCAGCAGAAAGAAGAGACACAAGACAGCAGGACAAGGGAGGTGGTAAGTTGTGTGGGAGGACCCAGAGGCTGATGCCCATGATATGATTATCTCAAGCTGAATTTGCATTCAAATAAAAATGTTATGGCTCCATTAAAGAAACCATGAAGTAAAAATCACATTTTCTTTATTCTCTTTGTATCCTTTGTTAAAGAGTAATCCTAGGTAGGCTCATAAGAGCTTAGGAGTGTGCACGTCTTTAGTAGTCTGTGGCATATTCATTTGAAACAGTGTACATTATTGCTATAAACACTGCTGCCAGATGTCTAGACACATGCACACTCCTGAGCTCACCTAGTATTACTCTTTAACATAGAATACCAAGAGAACTAAGCAAAATCAATAATAGAAGAATTGGAAAGTTGTTTAAAATGTCATGCTCTGTCCAATCGATTTAGGTTGAATTTTGACTTAACTGTACCTTAAAGCTCAGTTTCTAAAAGTATTCCAACATAAGGCCCAACATTGTTAGTTTAATAAAGAATCCATCTTGTCTCCCCTCCAGTGTCCCAATAAAACCACATCTTGGGAGCAGCCCAGCAGTGAAGCTGTTAATAAGGTAACCATACCTCAACTCTGCATTGTGTAGTGTTTGCTAACTGCAAGATGTGGTTCCCTAATTAACTGTTTTACTGCTGGGGCGCTCACAAAATGTGACCTTAGAGGGAACACGACTCCCATTCAATTTGCAGCTTGGTTTGGAGCCTGTGAGCATTTTATAAACTTACATTCATGTTTTAGTGTTCTCCTGATGAGCTGACCTTGTCTGTGATGGAAGCCACAGACACCCTGATTGCTGGTTTACTGTCACTGAAGGTGAAGGTGGAAGAGGCCTACAGGAGGAAATCAGCCAAAAGAGGGACAGACAATCAACCAGGGGAGGGCAACAAGGAGCAGGTGAGTGGGTGTTCTGTGAAGGGACCTAACTTTGTAAAACAGCGAACCATGTCACTTCCTGTGACGTTTCATCAGCTGTTGCTCTCAGTTTGAGCCTAATACGCATGCGTGGCAGATTCTTCACATTCTTGGGCGCATACGTAACGGTATAAATATTTTCAATTGTGAAATGCTGAAACCATTGTATAGCGCATGTGTGGGCTTTTCTATCACAAATGGGGGTGTTTTATTGAACGATGTTTATTGAACACTGTACATTATGCTGTGAAACAGAAATAAATGTATAGTTATTTATAAATATTTATTTATATATAAGTTAAAAACATACAAACATTCAAAGCACTAACATGAAAAGATGTTTATTCCTCCCTGCATGACAAACAGCCACTCGGATATCGCCACTGCATATCGTATTTCACAGTAAATATAAAGTCAAGTGCTTTGAATGTTTCTATGTGTTTAACTTATATATAAATAAATATGTATAAATAACTATACATTTATTTCTGTTTCACAGCATAATGTACAGTGTTCAATAAACATAGTTCAATAAAACACCCCCATTTGTGATAGAAAAGCCCACGCATGCGCTATACAATGGTTTCATAATTTCACAATTGTAAAGAGTTTTACCGTTACGTATGTGCCCAGGAATGTGAAGAATCTGCCACGCATGCGTATTAGGCTCAAACTGAGAGCAACAGCTGATGAAACGTCACAGGAAGTGACATGGTTCGCTGTTTTACAAAGTTCGGTCCCTTCACAGAACATGGGCATGGTTACTAAGTGTCCCACCCTGATGACCTCACACAATAGTAGGTTTAGCTAGTGCAGCAGGAAGTCAAGATGTCCCTCCATAAGAGTTATAGCTGTCATGTTCTATTATGGACTTGCTATGTGTGTGTCCTGAGTTCATCTCACACAATCACAGATGTGAGCTTTATAAAGATAACACTTACTGGCATTTTGTCTTCAATTCATCTATGATTGCAGTAAAATTGCAACACAAAAAGCTAAATTATTTTAGCATTTTCACAGCCTGGTGGTATATAATTATTATTCTTTAGAAAATAATGTTTTTAATAGGTAATTTTATAGGGGAAAATAGTCTTGATAAGCTTCTCTAAAGGTTTACAATATACCCCCACTTCAACACCGAGCTACAGGAGAGACTGGAGGGACGAGAGACTGGAGAGACTGGAGAGATAAGCTGACTCAGGCTTCTATAGAGAATAGAAAGTCTCACATTAGCAAACAATATACCACAGAGATTGTTCAGTAACTAATAAAATATATATTTTTATATTTCTCTGGTGCTTCACTTATTACTTAGCCGGTGTTTAGCAACATGAAATCTCCAGCTAGCAGCCATGAGTTGTATTATGTGCGACTTAGCTTTACATATATTTTAGTGAGAATCATTGTACATCAGGGATTCCAATATTGTTAAGGTTACTGTTAATTTGTCACCATCATTTTGTATATTCAAAACATGTCCTTAAGTAAAAAATGTAGGTTCTCCATGAAATGTTTAACTATGTGTAGAAAAACAAGCAACACATTTTCAGTATCAGTGTTGTTTGTGTTTCCTGTAATTTAACTCCGTGATTCTCCTACTACCTCATAGAGACTGGAGAATGGGCTGCAGGATTCTGAACAGATACCTATGATAATGTACAGTGGTTGCTTGATCAGAATGTAAAATATAATCTTTCATTGTATATTAACCCCTTGAGCAGGGTAGGGATTTCTATATGCATTAGATGGCTGGATATAATGGTCTATTTCTGCCCCATCAGACTCCTCATGCTGAGAAAATGGCTGAGCTTGGAACTTGTGATACAAGGGATTTTGGGGATGGACAAGGTGGTTCAGCAGAAACAGTAAGTGATGTTTTTATTACTGGAGACAAATCTGAAGAAGAAGAAGATCCCACCCCAGCTAGTGAGATAGAAGCTACTGACATAGAATGCCCTCCAATTAGAGAAGAAGAGAGAGAAGGGGAAGACGAATGTGCCAGATATGGGGCAGTTGCAGGAGATGACATCACACCTACAAATGGTGATAATGAAGCACATTGCATTAGTCACATAGCTGGAGGACAACATGAGGGGACAATATTGGAGAGAGACCATGAAACAGAAAAAGCAAATGATACTGAAGAGAAACAAGAGGCATGGAAAGATGAAAATGAGAGAGAAGATCCCATCAGAGGGAGAGAGAGGGAAAGAGAAATCCATAGATCCAATGTGGAAGAAACAGATGAATTTGCAGCAAAGGCCCAGGACGATGAAGAGTTAATAGAAATAACCCGAACTTCAGTGAGTGAAAAGAGGTTGCAAGGAACACTTAAAAATGATGCAAATGAAGATAGTCGTACAAAAAAGGGCACATATAATAAGGAAGATGATTCTTCTCTCCAGGTAGGATATGAATATTGTAGTGTAATTCCACATTATATTTTATTAATGTGTTCACGACAAGCAGGAACTGTATATTAGTGAAACAAATGTAAAAGAATAATGCAGTTATAAATTTCTGACATCCATATGTAAGAACCATTTCTAAACATCTTTTATTAATTTTTTGTATAATAAAATGTAAAGTAAGGGCTTTTTAAATTGAAATGTATACTAATAAAGCTTACTTGGTTGTGTACATCCTACTAATGCTTATTGGCTGATAGGCACATCCTACTAATACTCATTGTCTGATAGGCACATCCTACTAATGCTCATTGTCTGATAGGCACATCCTACTAATACTCATTGTCTGATAGGCACATCCTACTAATACTCATTGTCTGATAGGCACATCCTACTAATACTGATTGTCTGATAGGCACATCCTACTAATGCTCATTGTCTGATAGGCACATCCTACTAATGCTTATTGGCTGATAGGCACATCCTACTAATGCTCATTGTCTGATAGGCACATCCTACTAATGCTTATTGGCTGATAGGCACATCCTACTAATGCTCATTGTCTGATAGGCACATCCTACTAATACTCATTGTCTGATAGGCACACCCTACTAATACTGATTGTCTGATAGGCACATCCTACTAATGCTCATTGTCTGATAGGCACATCCTACTAATGCTTATTGTCTGATAGGCACATCCTACTAATACTCATTGTCTGATAGGCACATCCTACTAATGCTTATTGGCTGATAGGCACATCCTACTAATGTTCATTGTCTGATAGGCACATCCTACTAATGCTTATTGGCTGATAGGCACATCCTACTAATGCTCATTGTCTGATAGTCACATCGTACTAATACTCATTGGCTAATAGGCACTTCCTACTAATACTCATTGGCTGATAGGCACTTCCTACTAATACTCATTGGCTAATAGGCACTTCCTACTAATGTGCATTGGCTGATAGGCACATCCTACTAATACTCATTGGCTGATAGGCACATCCTACTAATACTCATTGGCTAATAGGCACTTCCTACTAATGTGCATTGGCTGATAGGCACATCCTACTAATACTCATTGGCTGATAGGCACATCCTACTAATGCTCTTTGGATTATAGTTACATCCTACTAATACTCATTGGCTGATAGGCACATCCTACTAATACTCATTGGCTGATAGGCACTTCCTACTAATACTCATTGGCTAATAGGCACTTCCTACTAATGTGCATTGGCTGATAGGCACATCCTACTAATACTCATTGGCTGATAGTGTCATATATATGCACTGTGATGCTGTCCCTTTAAGGCAGTCCTATAAACTCCCATCATGCCTAGGGCTCCTTGCTGATAGTTTTACTCAGTGTAGCTAGGTTTCTCAAGGACTGAAGCTGACTCTGTGCAACTAACTTTTGGCTCCACAGCTCATAGGCTGTATTCATCTTCTACAAACTTTGATACTGGGAAATATCCCTAACCAACAATTGACATAAAAAATTACAACTTCAAAGGAACTTTGTTTCACATTCATTTGCTCTACAAAAGAATACATATTAATGCAGTTGGCACTTCCACGCAAAGACAAGGCAAAGAACCAAACCCTTTGTTCCAACTAAACCAACTCTGTGTTTCTCTCCGTTCTAATCGGATTACTCACAATCCGAGGATACCGCAATCAAGTTAAAGAGCAGCGGCACTTCTCCCATCTCTACTTGCCTGTCAGCAATTCTGCGATCCTGATTGGTTCATTCACACAGACCTCCACCGTGACGTCACACGCTCTCCGGACCGCTCACACTGTGTGAATCTCTGCAGCTGCTGGGTGCGGCTCCGCTTTCCAGGTACACGCCAAGTTAACAGCAGGAAGGAATTGTTTGGAAGCTCTCTAAAGGTACACTAAGATTATATAAGGATTTCTAACAAAGATTGTAGCCATTATCACTGAACATTAAGATCGTATATGAACTGTTTAATCTCCTACCATCATAAAAAATAAATACAGTGGTTACTTGTTGCAAGATAGTATCAATATATAGAGACACTACTTATATCATTGTCATCCATAAGAACTTTACCCTCTCAACAACAGGAGCAATCCATCCTCTCCTGTAACCAAATAATCATCAATAATCTTGAATTATTGTATTTCCTCATCTCTTTACTCTGCAGTTGTGATCCAAACCAATTAATCATTTTGTAACTACGTGTAGTACTTCCAGCTGCCTTACATAACTATCAGCCGTAAAAAGAATGGATCCAGCAGAGATACCCACTGTTGTTTATAACTTAACCCAACAAGTGGATCAGTTGAGACATGGGTTAAGGGAAGTAAAATTACAGAATGAGACCTTACATACCATCATTAGAGATAACACTCCTGAACCCCAGGTCTCACTACCAGAGAAGTTCTCAGGAGATCGTACAATGTACAGACAGTTCAGAAATTCTTGCTTACTTCTTTTTCAGATGAGACCTAAAACTTATCATAATGAGAGAATTAAAGTCATGACAGTCATATCTTTTCTCAGAGGAGAACCTAGGAGCTGGGCAGATATGTTTTTCGAAAATGATGATCCCGTACTGGGTTCTTTGAATGATTTTTTCTCTCAGATGCGCACTCTTTATGAAGATACACAAAAGCAGATCACTGCGGGAAATCTGATGAGATCTCTAAAGCAGGGACGTAGACCAGTTGAGGAATACCTCACAGAATTTAAACTTTACTCAAAAGACTCTGAATGGAGTGATGTGGCACTCCGTAACCAGTATCGAATTGGACTCAGCGAACCATTAAAGGATGAGCTCGCTCGAGCTGACACTCCCAGATCTCTACAGGCTTTAATTGATCTCACCATCAAGATAGACAGACGTCTTAGGGAGAGACGTGCAGAACGCCAACATACTGACACTCCTTATCGTACTTACAGTTCACATCCAAATGCTTCTACCGCTAAAGACACTACTGTTCCAATGGAGATTGGTTTCACTAAGGGTCCACTGTCGCCGGATGAAAGGCTTCGTAGGAAGAGGTTGAATCTTTGTATGTACTGTGGTTCTCCTAATCATACTGTCAAGGAATGCATTGCTTTACAACGTCAAAGACCCAGTAAGTTCCTACCTGTAAAAAACTGCTTTTCAAACCAAATCATTGATTCTGCTTACTGTACTCTTTCTGTTTCCTTGCAGTGGGATCGCCAAGCACTCACAACTAGTGCCATCATCGATTCAGGAGCACACTCAAATTTCATTGATGTAGCATTAATTAAAAATAAAAAAAAATTCCACTGCATAAGAAAAAGATTCCAGTCTCTATTCGTGTCATTGATGGGTCTATTGTCACTTTAGTCACACATGAAACAATACCTTTGAGAATGATTACCTCTAACGGTCATTCTGAACTTATTTCCTTCTATGTCATTTCATCTCCTCTCTTCCCTTTAGTCTTGGGTATTTCCTGGTTACAGATACACCAACCTAACATATCATGGAAAGAATTATTAGTTGATTTTGATTCATGTTACTGTGAAAATAACTGCATCCAATACCATTCCAATCTATTCAGCAGTCCTACTAGTCTCCCAATTATTCCAGAAGTCTACCATGACTATATGGATGTGTTCGATAAGAAGGAAGCAGACATTTTGCCACCCCACCGCATTTATGACTGCCCTATTGAACTCATTCCAGGCTCCTCTATTCCGTTTGGCCATATTTATCCACTTTCACAACCCGAATTGGAGCATTTGAAGTCTTACTTGGAAGATAACCTCAAGAAAGGTTTTATTAGGCCATCCACTTCTCCTGCTGGAGCAGGCATATTTTTCGTGAAAAATAAAGATAATTCTCTTCGACCCATTATCGATTATCGTCAACTCAATAAAAGGACCATCAAGAATAGATACCCTCTACCCCTCATTCCTGAGATGGTAGAGAGGCTCAGAGAAGCGAAAATATACACCAAGCTCGATCTGAGAGGAGCGTACAATCTTGTACGGATCCGTGAAAGCGATGAGTGGTTGACCGCTTTCCGGACAAGATACGGACTTTTCGAATATCTCGTCATGCCTTTCGGCTTATGCAATGCCCCAGCCACGTTCCAGCGTTTCATTAATGACATCTTTAGAGACTTGCTGGACGTGTGCTTGGTGGTTTATTTGGATGACATTCTCATCTATTCACGGAATATACAGGAGCATGAGAAGCATGTACGATGGGTCTTGGATAGGTTACGTGTTCATCATCTGTTTGCTAAACCAGAAAAATGTCTTTTTCATGTTACTGAACTTTCTTTCCTCGGCTATCAAATTACACCAAAAGGTCTTAGGATGGAGGATAACAAGGTTGATGCGATCCTTAATTAGCCTACACCCACTTAAAAAAAAAAGAGGTGCAAAGATTTCTCGGCTTCTCCAATTTTTACCGGAAATTTATTAAAGGTTTTTCACAGATAGTTAAACCCCTATCATCACTCACTGGTAATCAATCCTCATTTCAATGGAATGAACAAGCACAAATCTCATTCGATTCTCTTAAGACATCATTCTCTTCTGCACCTATTCTGCATTTCCCTAATCCTGATCTACCATATATATTGGAAGTTGATGCGTCCAATTATGCTATTGGAGCCATATTGTCTCAACAAACCTCTCCTACAGATCCGATCCATCCAGTAGCATTCTTTTCAAAACTAATGACTTCAGCAGAAAGAAACTACTCCATAGGAGAGAAAGAGCTTCTCGTCATTAGAAAATCATTGGAACACTGGCGCCACCTTTTAGAAGGAACGACTATTCCTATAATCATATACACTGATCATCGGAATTTAGAATATTTGCAGTCTAGTAAAACTCTCTCTGCTCGTCAACTCAGATGGAGTTTATACTTCACTAGATTCAACTTCCATATCACTTACCGTCCTGGTACAAAGAATGGGAAGGCGGGCGCGTTGTCAAGATCTCCAAGAGCTCCCTCTGATGACATTCCATTGCAAACAATACTTCCTTCAAAACATTTCTTGGGTCTCAATCAAGTACTCCCTGACATTATCTATTCATCACAACAAGATGATACCTCCATCCCATTAGAGGTCCTTCATAAAGGTAACGATGGACTATACTATAATGAAGACAGGATTTACATTCCACCTAATATCAGGGATTCCTTGATTTCAACACATCATGATTCACCACTAGCGGGCCATCCAGGTATTAGTAGAACTACAGAATTGATTGGCAGGAAATACTGGTGGCCTAAAACGACTTCTTCTGTAACAGATTTTATAAATTCCTGTCACGTATGTGCGACTTCAAAACCACAAAAATCACGTCCTTATGGATTCTTAAAACCACTTCCTATTCCTGATCGACCTTGGGAGTCTGTGGGGATGGATTTTATTGTTGATCTGCCAACATCGTCCAATCATAATACCATACTCGTAGTAGTAGATCTTTTTACGAAGATGGCACACTTCATACCCTACAAAAAACTCCCTACTGCTTCACAAACTGCTTATCTTTTTATGAAAGATGTGGTAAGACTACATGGAATACCTAAAGTTGTCATCACAGATCGAGGAAGCCAGTTCACGTCAAGATTTTGGAAGGAACTTTGTAAACATCTTAAGATTGATCATCGTTGCAGCACTGCCTACCATCCGCAGACAAACGGTCAAACCGAGAGAGTCAATCAGTGGTTGGAACAGTATATCCGCTGTTATTGCTCTTACCACCAAGATCAATGGTTGGATAATCTATACACTGCTGAGTTCGCATACAATAATCTACAGAATGCTTCCACTAAATTTTCACCATTTTTCGCCAATTATGGGTACCACCCAGTCTTCCATTTACATACTCAACCACCATCTACTTATCCTCTTGTTAGCGATTCCGTTAACTCACTCTCGGACACTTTTTCTCATCTAAAGAACAACATCAAAGCTGCTCAGGAGAGACAACAACATTATTACGACGCTAAAAGAAGAAGTCCGCCTGTTTATAAGGTGGGGGATAGGGTCTTGTTATCAACTAAGTTTCTTAAATTGAAGTTACCCTGCAAGAAATTCTCCCAATTGTTCATTGGTCCTTTCAACATTCTTGCTGTTATCAATGAAAACGCTGTCAAATTGGATCTTCCTATCTCCTATCGCATACATTCGACATTTCATGTTTCTCTCATTAAACCTTACTATCCGACCAGACAACAAACTTCTGACAACGAACCAACCCCAATTCTCAATGATTATGACATCTATGAAGTCGAAGACATATTGGATTCTCGTCGCTATAGGGGTTCTTTACAGTATTTGATCCGATGGAAGGGGTTTCCACCTGAAGATGATACATGGGAACCTTCTTCTAACATTACTGCCTCTTGATTGATTTCACGTTTCCACCAGCTTCACCCTGATAGACCTGCTCCTTTGGCTGCGGTGCAGCCACTTTGACGGGGGGACCTGTCATATATATGCACTGTGATGCTGTCCCTTTAAGGCAGTCCTATAAACTCCCATCATGCCTAGGGCTCCTTGCTGATAGTTTTACTCAGTGTAGCTAGGTTTCTCAAGGACTGAAGCTGACTCTGTGCAACTAACTTTTGGCTCCACAGCTCATAGGCTGTATTCATCTTCTACAAACTTTGATACTGGGAAATATCCCTAACCAACAATTGACATAACAAATTACAACTTCAAAGGAACTTTGTTTCACATTCATTTGCTCTACAAAAGGATACATATTAAAGCAGTTGGCACTTCCACGCAAAGACAAGGCAAAGAACCAAACCCTTTGTTCCAACTAAACCAACTCTGTGTTTCTCTCCGTTCTAATCGGATTACTCACAATCCGAGGATACCGCAATCAAGTTAAAGAGCAGCGGCACTTCTCCCCTCTCTACTTGCCTGTCAGCAATTCTGCGATCCTGATTGGTTCATTCACACAGACCTCCACCGTGACATCACACGCTCTCCGGACCGCTCACACTGTGTGAATCTCTGCAGCTGCTGGGTGCGGCTCCGCTTTCCAGGTACACGCCAAGTTAACAGCAGGAAGGAATTGTTTGGAAGCTCTCTAAAGGTACACTAAGATTATATAAGGATTTCTAACAAAGATTGTAGCCATTATCACTGAACATTAAGATCGTATATGAACTGTTTAATCTCCTACCATCATAAAAAAACAATACAGTGGTTACTTGTTGCAAGATAGTATCAATATATAGAGACACTACTTATATCATTGTCATCCATAAGAACTTTACCCTCTCAACAACAGGAGCAATCCATCCTCTCCTGTAACCAAATAATCATCAATAATCTTGAATTATTGTATTTCCTCATCTCTTTACTCTGCAGTTGTGATCCAAACCAATTAATCATTTTGTAACTACGTGTAGTACTTCCAGCTGCCTTACAGATAGGCACATCCTACTAATACTCATTGGCTAATAGGCACTTCCTACTATGTGCATTGGCTGATAGGCACATCCTACTAATGCTCTTTGGATTATAGTTACATCCTACTAATACTCATTGGCTAATAGGCACTTCCTACTAATACTCATTGGCTGATAGGCACATCCTACTAATACTCATTGGCTGATAGGCACTTCCTACTAATACTCATTGGCTAATAGGCACTTCCTACTAATACTCATTGGCTGATAGGCACATCCTACTAATACTCATTGGCTGATAGGCACATCCTACTAATACTCGTCATAAATATACAGGGGTTAACAGTGTCTGCAGAGCTGTATATGATAAATACTATTGGTAATGCCCCTTCTTTTTCTGTGGTCCATAACCTGTAAAGACTACAGACACTGGTTTGGACTTTAACTATCTGTGCAAGGTGAAGTCACATATTGTTGCCTGACATCATTTTCTCAAATAAAAGTTAATTCTAACTGTGTACAGAAACCACAGGGTTTTGGGGCTGTGTGTGTGTGTGTGGGGGGGGGGGGGGGTGAGATAAGCAAAAAAAATGAGGGGCAAAAGGAGGAGGAGAAAAAATATGCGGGTACATGAGAAAATAAAATGTAGCATCTTGTGTCTCTGTCCCTGAGTGTCCTTTTCTATTGGAAATTATAACTCAGGTCACTATGTCCTTGGATTGTCTGTGAAAAAGGGGAAATAATATAGGTGCATATATTCTGCTGGCTTCAGGTTCAATTTAAACAATACATTAATGGAACATATTTGCTTAGTTGTATTGTATTGCTCAGAGAGTCATTAAAGAGGTAATTAATGTTAATGTAGCTTTTTTTAAGTCCCTTAAATCTCTTGAGCATCTTAATGGGACATAAACCACCCCGAACAATTTCATGATTCAGATAGAGCAATTTTAAACAATTTTCGAATTTACTTCTATTATCAAATTTTCTTCGTTGGTATTTTTTATTGAAAGACAGAAATGAATGCTCAGGATTGTGCCTTTTGCAAGAGCATTAGATGGAATCACTATTTCCTGCCATGCAGTGTTCCTAACACCTTAAACAAAGCATATCATGGGATCAAAGCACATTTGATAATATAATATATAATAATAAGTCAATTGGAAACCTAAGACGGTATGGTCTGCCTGAATCACAAAATAACTTGTTTGGGTTTCATATCTGCTTAAGATTCAATGATAATAAAAAAATGTTTTCCTGCAGTAATAAAGTTAAAATGCAGCTTAAATTAAACTTTTAAACTTTTACACAATGTAAATATGTTCATTTATGATGTTTGTATGTTTTAAAGTGTTAATAATATTAACAAAAAATAATAATAATAGTAATGGACTATGAAGTCAATCACATCATCTACAAAAATACCCAGAGTCTTTAATGGTATTTTTCTTTTGAAAACCGATAAGTTTTTATAAAGTATTGTGATTGCCCCTGTGATTATGTAAGTGTAAAAACCTGCATTAGGCAGTCATTAATAATATTTTAGAATGATTTAAATATCTTCATAATTCATTAGCCACTATGTTTTTATTTTGTTGCATTAAGCGTATTGAGGGACAAAACTGTGTATTGTGCAGATCTCTGGTGATCCATTGGCTGCCGCTGTAATGGAGGCTGCAGAGAGTTTGATTGGACACCTCATATCGCTTAAAGAGGAAGTTAGCAGAGCCTCAAAGTCCAGACTGTCGGATGGGAACCAGATTCCAGTTATAGATGAGACCAACATACAACCCATGGCTACCGGACCTGAGCAGAACTTACACAGTCATCAAGTGGAACCCAAGACACATTCCACTCAGCAAACAAGTGAGGGTGCTGGGGAAGCAACGCAGAAAAGCAACAATGACAAAAGGTATCAGACCATATTTAGCGTCATGTAAATTAGATTGTGCAGGTGAAAGCACTAGAAATAATAGCATTCCTTGCAAGGTTCCTTCCAGTATGGTGTATGTTAAAATAACTGCTGGTTAATTTCATAGGTTTATGTTCTTCAGATATGTTTTAAAATGATGTAATTTAAAAAACAAATGTTTGTCTCTAATGATAAATGAAGGAAATAAGATTTGGGTGCTACCATAAATCTTCCATACCCTCATAATGCTGTACTTGATGCTAGTGGTGCATTTTAATTTCCTTCCAGCATGCGAGACAGAGATAGGCAGTGCTCTGTGTATGGAATCAGTAGCCAAGAACATGAACATAAAGATCAAGGTGATGAGCATGGAGATTCTGCTATCAGCACTGGGCAGCTAACCAGAGAAGTTTCATGGGAAATGCACCCAGAGTGCTCCAGAGGATGCAGTAACGCAAGGCGTCTAGAGTCCAATGGAGAGCTACATATGGGAGGAGCGGTGAAGTCGTATTCACAGTTGGTAAGTTTAAGTTACAAGCAGAAAGCAGTATAATTGTTCAGAGAAATAGTTTATATATAGAATAATTAAAATAATCCAAAATATTTATAAATTATTGTTTTTGCTGAATACATTGACACAGGATTTGGAATCAATCATTCAATCAAACATAAGTTAAGCATAAGTAAATAAAAACAAACAGTTTTGATAAATCTGATATTTGTAATATATCTGTTGTTTCTACTTCACGCTAAGCACTGTGGGACAGAAGAGAGACCCAAGATCCATGACTGTAAGGAGAGAGAAGAGCCAGGTTTCAAGAGAACAGAGAGCAGTGAGATCGCTACACAAGGAGAAGATGATAGAGCCAAGAAAGGAAAACTCACTGATCAGAGAACATTAAAAAATGAAGGTGATAGCTCTATAAAGAGGGAGCAAGCAACCAATATTCTTTCTAAAGAAATGGATACAGAAAAGGCAGAAAATCACCAGCTTATCCTTACACATAGTGAGGAGTCCAAAGTAGATAGTTCTGTAGCCCAACGACTAGGAGGAGAAGATGGTGCTGCACCCACAAAACAGGTGGATGATTCTTCTGAAGAAGGTTCAGTTGAACAGGTGAGTTTTCACAGGTTACGTAAACTTCCTCTATTATCTTGGAGGCTACAGTTCTGATTCTGGTCAACTATAATACAATGAAAGCACATCATGAAATGTGAGTGTCAACTGCCACATTTACCCTGCATTTATTTCTCAATTAGGGTTGCACTGACAAACTGGCCATTACATTTTTGGAGGCAGCTGAAAATCTGATTGGTGGTCTGATCCCTGGAACAGAGGAAGGACTGACCACAGTTAGAAAAGTGGTAGTGATTGTGACTGACAGTTCTGTGGAGGAAGATCACCTGCTGATCCATGATGAAGAGTTATCTAATGAAAGTGTCATGGTCACTACCCAAGAGGTGAGAAGTTGGAGAGTGAGAGATTCTAGGAACACATAAGAATGTTCTTCTTTATTAAGAATATAAAGGTGCATAGAAACAGCTAAACAAGTGGGGGACTAATATACAGTAATATATAGGCTGACCATATTGCCGCTTTAAAAAGGGACACATATGAAAAATACATATGTCAGGGCTGTTTTCAGGGCTGTTTAAAGAAATGGTTTTGCATAAGAACCCTCACATATGTATTTTTCATATGCGTTCCTTCTTAAAGCGGCAATATGGTCAGCCTAGTAATATAGTGAGTAATGGTTATGTGCTATCTGGAATATAGAAGTGACATGAGAGAGGGGATTGACCTGGGATGAAATAAGATTAATGACTATTTTCTAGTCAGTTCCTATTCATAAGGACAGTCCAGCACTACATCACCAGGCAGTTATCATTATAGTATACAAATTGTATTGATACTTATGACACGTTTCAGTCAACCACACACAGAAGTGATCTACACCAGATAAAATAAATGTCACCTCTTATGTATATATTACCTAATTTCTTAATCAATCAATCACCTCTACTGTGTTTCTTGAGCTATAGAGGGTACTTAACGAACGCAACAAAGTTGCATTATTTCACCCTCCATACCGCTGCCATTACAAGTTTTAGAAAAGCCGGCTTGTGCGTGCGATATGGTTGCGTTGAGCTCCATACCGCACAAAATACAAGTGCTGCTTTGACGTGCTCGTGTACGCTTTCCCCATAGACATCAATGGGGAGAAAGTGATAGAAAAAAAATAACACCTGAAGCGCGGAATGAAAAGCTCTGTAATGCAGCCCCACTGATGTCTATGGGGACAAAAAAGTTACGTTTAAACCTAACACCCTAACATAAACCCCACGTCTAAACCCCCCTAATCTGCTGCCCCAGACATCGCCGACACGTACATAATGTTATTAACCCCTAATCTGCCGCTCCCGATATCGTCACCACCGAAATAAATCTGTTAACCCCTAATCTGCCGCTCTTGATATCGCCACCACTATACTAAAGTTATTAACCCTATTCCCTGCACCTCAACATCGCCCACACTATAATAAAGATATTAACCCCTATTCCGCTGCTCCCCGACATCGCTGCCACTAAATAAAGTTATTAACCCCTAAACTCTGGCCTCCCACATCACTACCACTAAATAAACCTATTAACCCCTAAAATGCCAGCCCTCCACATCGCAACAACCTAAATTACACTCTATTAACCCCTAAACTGCCAGCCCCCCACATCGCAACAACCTAAATTACACTCTATTAAAAATAAAAAACACTAAAATTACAAAAAATAAAAAAAACCTATCATTACAAAAAATAACTAACGAAATTATACAAAACAATAAAAAATATTCCTATTCTAATACCCTGTTTTAAAAAAACAAAACAAATAAAAAACCCTAATCTATAATAAACTACCAAGGGCCCTTAAAAGGACATTTTGTATGCACTTAAAAGGGCCTTTTGTAGGGCATTGCCCTATAGAAATCATATCTTTTTGTACAATTTTTTTTTGAATCAGCCAATAGAAATGAGAGCTGCTTAAATCCTATTGGCTGATTTGAACAGCCAATAGAATTTTAGCAGCCCTAATTCCTATTGGCTGATTTAAATTTTTCAGCCAATAGGAATGCAATGGTACCCCCAGTATAAAAGGGGTATCTTGCATTTGAATCCTCAGTGTGCGGCAGACGATTGCATGAAGAGGATCTCCACATCGGATCAATGGACCTTCGCCTTGGATCTTCGCCTGGACCTCCGCCTCCGCCCATCGACCGCTCGGCCTCCGCAAGGATGAAGAAGATGCCGGTCCCATGATGGATGAAGATGGAACCGCCTGGATGAAGATGGAGCCGCCGGGATGAAGATCGTTCAAGCAGAACTTTAGCAACTGTGAGTACCTAAAGAGGGGTTAGTGTTAGGTTTTTTTGGGGTGTTTTTTTTTAGCTTAAGGTTTGGGCATTTCTTAAAAGAGCTGAATGCCCTTTTAAGGGCAATGCCCATACAAATGACATTTTCAGGGCAATGGGTAGATTAGGTTTTACTTTATTTTTATTTTATGGGTTTGGGGGGTGGGGTATTTTTCTTTTGTAGAAAAAGAGCTGATTTTTAGGGGGGTGGGGGTTTGTAATGTTAGTGGGTCTTTGTATTTTTGTTTAGAAAAAGAGCTAATTTCTTTAGGGCAATGCCCTAGAAAAGGCCCTTTTAAGGGCTATTGGTAGTTTATTATAGATTTGGTTTCTTTTATTTTGGCGTGATTTTTTTTTAAAATGGGTATTAGAATAGGAATAATTGTTATTATTTTGGATAATTCGTTTGTTATTTTGTGTAATGTTTTTTTTTCGTTTTGGGGGTGTTTTTTTTTTTTAGAATAGACATTTTTTATTTTTAATGGGCAGTAAAAGAGCTGAATGCCCTTTTAAGTGCAATGCCCATACAAATGCCCTTTATAGATTAGGGTTTTTTATTTTGGAGTGTTTTTTTTTTTGTTTTTTTTTAAACAGGGTATTAGAATAGTAATAATTTTTATTGTTTTGGATAATTTCGTAAATTTTAGTGTTTTTTTTATTTTTGTAATGTTAGGTTTTAGTGTAAGGTTTTATTTCACAGGTAAGTTTATATTTATTTTAACTAGTGTTACGGTTAGGTTTAGGGGTTAAAATAGTTTAATTTAGGTTGTTGCGATGTGGGGGTCTGGCGGTTTAGGGGTTAATAGGTTTATTTAGTGGTAGTGATGTGGGAGGCCAGAGGTTTAGGGGTTAATAACTTTATTTAGTGGCAGCGATGTCGGTGAGCAGCTATAGTGTGGGCAATGTTGGGGTGCGGGGCTAGTGGGAGCGACAGAATAGGGGTTAAATTTTTTTATTAGTGGCAGCGATGTTTGGAGTGGCAGATTAGGGGTTAATAAATTTAAAATAGTGTTTGCGATGCAGGAGGGCCTCAGTTTTGGAGTTAATAGGTAGTTTATGGGTGTTAGTGTACTTTGTAACCCTTTAGTTATGAGTTTTATGTAACAGTTTTGTTGCGTAAAACTCATAACTACTCGTCTCAGATGGCGGTACAGATCGTGTCATTATAGGCTGTAATAATTTTTTTTTAAAAGTTTTTTAGCCTTACCGCACAACTCGTAATGGCAGCGCTATGGGAATCCCATGAAAAAACGTAATTTTTTCGAGTGCGGGACTGACGTTGCGTTACAGGCTAAAAGGCTTGTGGTACAGCTATACTAACAAGACTCATAAGGGCTGCATTGTTGTTTTAACGCTGAAATTACCATTTTTTTAAGCGTTTTTACCATTTTCTCTATCCAATGACTCTGCAGTGACTTTAAAACATTTAAAGTGATCCCAGATGCACAATAAAAAAACGATGCAGAAACAGACAGACAGTAGTTGCTCTAACTGCAGCAATAAGTGTAAGACGATGTCCTGTTTGCACAAGCGCAAGTGAAACCGTACCTAATGGCGCTCTGAGGGTCAATAGCTATACAGTGGGTTACATTGTTTTTAGACATTTATAATAGAATTAACGTTTTATAAATGTATAATGCCTGATTGTGAAGATCGTTCTGCTCAATGTTCCACTTATTTCTACGGTTTCAGCAACTACTGTTTGAGAAGGGCCAAGGTTGCTCATTTATCACGATTGCTTTTATTCATTGACAATTAACATTTACTATGACGGATATTCCGTGTCTCCGAAATTTTATTTTACTTTTGCCACTTTCAATGTAATAATACAGCCCTGTATAATGTCTTATACGTTGTCTTGAATTTTGGCCTGGAGGGGTCCTCAGCAGGGGATTCTCAGAGCTCCCTTGTGCCTAAAGATGATGAGGGAAGAGAAGACACCAGTGAGGCAGAAGGTAGCCATGAACAGGATTTGAAGCTACACAAGGGTTGTGTACTGAGCGGAAATCATGCTGACATCTGGGAGGAGGTTCTGAGCCAGAAGCATGTAGACATAATGTCCAGTGTAAGCGAAACAAGTGAAGTGACTAAGGTACGGGGTTCTTGCCATTCTTGGATAAAATTTTGGTGCAAGTGTTACAAATTAAAAAAAGGCATTACCTATAAATCATGGTATGGGGGAGGGGTTTGCCAGTATGACAATAAACTTCTGCTCAACTACATTGTTGTTCTCTTCAGCCATTCTCTTTATGATGCTTAATATATTTAGTAGTGCTAAAAGGCTTACTGTACAAAACACTCCGTTTTTTGTTCTAATATATCTAATATTTATTATATTTCCCTACATACGTAACTATCCCTCTGTTTTACACTGCTTTGTCCCTTCTAGACTCACATGAGAGGCAAAGACAATGTGAACTGTGGCTTGTGTGAATTTGAGGGTCCAGTGGAGCAATCACAAAGAAAAACACAGTGCAAAGATGGACATGGATGTAGAGAATTTGATATCCAGTTAACAGGGAATGTAGAAATGAATGCTGACATGAACCTACAGGAGTGCATGGAAGGGAAAGCTATGGGAGGCAAAAATTGTATTTACAAAGAGGGACATGAAAACAATGGCACAGTGAAAGGAGAAAGGGAGAAAATTGAGGAGCTGAAGAGAGATGAGAGTGGTCATAATGAGAAACCACCTGATCAAGAAATAGAGAAAAGAGGAATAGGAGAAAGCAATAACCTGGAAAATGAGATCACTTCAGGGGAACATGCCCCTACAAACCAGGGATATGAGGGAGGAGACCAAACCACACATATGGTAGAGAGAAGTGAAAGAGGAGATCCACTAGCACAAGCAGAGGGAGGGAAACATGATGGAGACTTCCTGTCTCAGAAGTTTGCTGGGGATGGAAACTTCATTAGGTCGAAAGAACAGGAGGCAATAAAAAGAGACAACATGTCTACACAAGCAGAAAGGGACACTAAAGGACTGGAACCAGGCACATTAATAAGAAAATCACACATGAGTGGGTGTCCTACCTCACAAAAAGACACAGAGGGAGTTGGAGATGATGGTAACCTAGAGAGGAAAGAAACCCTGACACAGAGAGAGAATGATCTGGCACAACCCAAAAACAAAGGGGATAGTTCTAGAAAGGCCTCGGAGCTGGTGAGTGTTATCTCAACCACAGGCAACACAGAATGTATTAGTGGCTACTTAGTCTGGTAGAACCAGCTACTGTTGTGTTTATTTCCGTCACTATCATAAGAAATACTGCATAAGGGTGGTTTGTAATGTTTCAGTCAGACCAAATAGCTGACATTGTGTGATATTCGCAGATTCAGGAGGACTACGTTTTTTTCACCAAGATGAATAAGATAAGAGATCTGTGAATTGTTCCTTTTGAACTTACTGACAAACATTTACTATGTGTTTTTGGCTTTCATTTTTTTTCATTTCTTGTCATGTACTTTTGAGCTGCAATATCCTAGAATCCATACTTATTAGTTTTAGACGATTTACAGAAAGTTGTCATCTCCTCATGCTAATGTGATCATTATTATTTTTTTTAATAATTATATTAAATCACTGTTAGTTGTAATTGGATTTCATATTATGTTATTATTTTTTAGTTTCTTTTATGTATAGTTTATAGATTATACTGTACTTCATGAATTATTATGTATAGGTGTTAATATCATTAACAAAAAGTGTAACTTTTTTCGGATGGAGTTTATTTACAATTGTTACCATGACAGCACTAATCCATTAATTACAGCTGAGTAACAACAAAGAACTTGTAAGTTTTTCTACATATGAAAGAGATAAAATCATTGGATATTGTAATTACAGCACTGATAGGTTACTACTGTGTATATATACCTGTGCCTTTAGAATCTATGTAACCTCAGCTACCTAAAGACTCTGTGTTACAGCGTGACTCCTTCTAAAAGATTGGGGCCAATTTGGAGAAGTCCTGTAGACAAGAATGTGAGTAGGTGGGGAGAGAAGGAGGTCGTGAGCAGAGCAAAGGGGACAGGAAGATTATCTGGAGATAAGGTCAGAGATATGGGAGGGCGTAGTGTTATAGAGGGCCTTGAATGTTAGAGTCAGGATTTTGTGTTTTATTCTGGAGGCTAGAGGAAGCCAGTGAAAGGATTGGCAGAGAGATGCAGCAGATGAGGAGCGACATGTAAGGAAGATCAGCCTGGCGGAGGCATTCATTATGTATAGTAAAGGAGATAGGTGGCCGCTAGGAAGACCAGAGAGGACGGAGTTAATCATAGCAGGAGATGATGAGAGAGTAGATGAAAATCTTAGTTGTGTCAAGGACTGGATGTGGGGATTTAATGAAAGATATGAGTAAAGTGTGACTTCAAGGCACTGGGCATTGGGGGTTGGGTTGATGATGTTATTAGTGAGTGTTGTGGGGTAAAGATATCAAGATTAAATATTTGAAAGACAATGACAAGTTAGAAAGGAGGGGGATAGGCCTGGTGCAGAGAGGTAGATTTGAGAGGTAGATTTGGGTGTCATAAGCATACAGTCGATATTAAAAACTATGGGACTTTATTAAGTAACATAAGAGTTATGTGTAGATTGAAAAGAGAAGAGGAACGAGATCAGAGCCTTGTGGCAACCCAATATAAAGGACAGTGTCCCAAATGCCAAAGGACTGGAGGGTTAGGAGCAAGAGAGTGCGGTCAACAGTATCAAAAGATGCAGACAGATCAAGGAGGATTAACAGAGAGGTGGCTTTAAGGTTGTGCTGTAAGTAGGTCATTAGTAACTTGAAGGGATACTAAACGCACATTTTTTCTTTTATGATTTTATAGTCTAAAAAGGACACATTTGCACTACAACAAAGTAATAAAATTAAGATATTTTTTTTTTTTATAAATTGTGAACTGTATTTTCTTTTCTTTCTGCATAATGGCTTTTCAAATAAAAAGATTAGTTTGTCAAACGGTTTTTAAATGTGGAACTCTCTCCCAGCAGACTTCTCTATTTGTGGTCAATGGCACCTGTGACTCACTGATGGATAAAGAGGGTCTGTCCCCAGATACCCATGACAGAGACCATCCTACAAAATCAGAAGATGGACACCAGGCAAGTGAGGCAAAGAAGGAAAACCAAGAAACAGCAGATACAGAGAAGGTAGAGGAGCCTTTAGATGCTGGAAATGGAGCTTGTTCTCTAGCTATAGGAGAGGTACAGATTCCAACAGCCAAGACTAATCACAAGCTTCCTGTAGCAATGGATGATCAGACTTTATTGGTACAAGACGGAGAAATACTCTTGAATGATGATGAACACAAACCTGGAGAAGAAAACACTGTTTCCAGAGCAGAACCCATTACAAAGAGGGAGAATGAGGAGAGGATAAATCAGTCTATACAAGAAGTGAGTACTAAACATAAAGGTGATATCAATTAACAATGGGCTTAAAACAATTCAGTGATAATAGTTTGTGGTGACTTTTGCACTGATGAGCTGATTAGCTTTCAAATATGTGGCTCTGGGATGGGTATTTATGTAGCATATCAAGATTGCTTTATATTATTAAGGCTGGAATATGTTACATGATGAAGAACCTACTGTTGAATTTGCCCTATAGCAAGCTTACACATAGAGGTCCATCACTAAGCCCCTCAAACTTGCAGTGAGTGATAGGTCTTTTCTAAAGCTAACGTGCTTGGGACAAATCATTGTTAATCATAACCACCTTTGCCTAAATTTCTCAGTGGGAAAAGGTAGCCTGTGAATTTATACATTTACATTAAGAATTGTATATGTCCATGCCCACTAGAGTCAAGCTCAGGACAGTAAAATACTTTGTTGACAATAATGAATAACCCAATAGACTATTACCAATACTTACAATACAATCAGCTGGCTAAATACATCTAAATATTATCTCCTCATTTCTCACCATTTCTCCCAGAGGTCACCTGATGATTTGGCTGCTACAGTCCTGCAGGTCACAGAAACTCTGATTGGAGGTCTTCTAAACCTAAAGGACAAGCTGGGAAGAGTGTCCAGAGACCAAAAGCTAAATGAGAGCATAAAAGGAGAGAAAAAGCGTGAAGTAATGCAAAAGTTAAACTCAGAGAGGGTAAGCTGATTTCATGTACTCCTCCTGGACTCTGTTAATACATTTAATTTAATCTCAAACCTCTTTAGACTTTTCCATTGTGTAACATCAGAAAAAGAACCAATGATCTAAAGCTCTTCATTCAGAAGAGATGATCTAAAATGATCCTCCAGCACTATGAGATCCCTCACAAGATTCTAGGAAGGCACACATTACAGTGGGTATTGAAAAGAATCACCCCTCTTGAAAATAATCACATTTTGTTGCTTTGCAGCCTGAAATAAAGACAGACACATTTTTTGTTTAGCCAGTTGTGATTACTCAGTGCAACTTATAACATTCAAGTGAAAGATATAACACCAATATCTCAGGCAAAAATAAAGACAATTCAAAAACATAATCACTGAGTTGGAAAAAGGATCACTCCCTTGTGTCAGTATTTTGTTGAACCACCTCTTTGCTTTAATTACAGCCTTTAGTCTGTTGGGATTTGTCTCTACTAACTTTGCACATCTACACTGTGCAATATTTGCCCAGTCTTCTTTGCAGGACTGCTCCAGTTCTGTTACATTTGATGGTGACCATTTGTGGACTGCAGACTTCAAGTCATGCCACAGATATTCAATGAGGTTTAAGTCTGGGCTCTGACTAGGCCATGCAAGGACATTCACCCTTTTCTCCTTTTCTCCATTTTTGCGGTATGCTTTGGGTCATTGTCATGTTGGAAGGCAAACCTTCTTCTCATTGACAACTTCCTGGCAGAGGGCAGCAGATTTTCCTCAAGAATTTGATGGTATTTTGCCCCATCTATAGTTCCTTATTTTCTGACAAGTGCTGCAGAAAAACACCCCCATAACAAGATATTACCACCTCCATGCTTTACTGTAGGTATGGTGTTATTTGGATAGTGAGCTGTATTGGATTTCCTTCAGACATATCGTTTGGTCTTGAGGCTAAATAATTCAATTTTAGTCTCATCTGACCATAACACTATTTTCCATGTGGTCTTTCATGAGGAGTTTTATTTTTCTTGCAACCCTCTCATACAAGCCATATTTGTGGATAATTTGTGATAGTGTTGTCACATGCACACAAAGACCACTCTTTGTCATAAATTCCTGCAACTGCTTCATAGTTGCTGTGGGACTCTCGTGTTAGCCTCTCTTATCAGTTTCCTCCTGGCTCTTTTATCCAGTTTGAAGTGATGTCCTGATCCAGAGAGGGTCTGTGTTGTACCAAAAAATTTCCACTTCTTAATAATATAATTCACTGTGCTTCTAGGCATTGATAAAGCCTTTGATATTTTCTTGTATCCATCTCCTGACTGGTGCCTGTCCACAACATTATCCCGGAGATCTTTTGACAGTGCTTTGCCGCCCATAGTTGATTGTTTGCTTCAGTTGCACTACCAGGGACTGATATGCTCCAGGAAAGCTCTTTTCATGCTGAGCTAATCAATATGCCCACAGCTCTTCACAGTTGACGGTCAAATGGCCTTGTGTGTGCCGTTGAGAAGGTGATTAGCTACACCTGATTGAGTTTACAAGTAATTTTAGGAGGGGGTGATCCTTTCTTCAACTCAGTGATTCTGTTTTTGAATTGTCTTTATTTTTGCCTGACATGTTGGTGTTATATCTTTCACTTGGATGTTATAAGTTGCACTGAGTAATTACAGGCTGCAAAGCAACAAAATGTGATTATTTTCAAGGGGGCTGATTGTTTTCCATACCCACTGTAGATTGCACTTTGTATATGTTCTATGTAAAATAAAACTGACAGTGGGAGAGATAAGAAATTGTCTGAATCACTCTCACAATTCATATTATGGCCTTAATTACAATCTATCTGCGATTTTTGCCAATTTTAGCTACTTTTTTTTTAAACTGTGAATCATGACCCTTGCCTAATACCATCCTAAGGCAGAGTTAATAGCTTGCATCTCATAAAATAGATATTTATAGAATAAAAAAAAAAAACAGAAAAACAGAAAAAAAGAAAGAAAGAATCACTCAATATCTGTCATCAGATCAACTTGCACGAATTTGGCTACTTAATTTCTGTGTAAATTTGCTGCTGTATATTATATGCTATCTATTAAACTGCTCTTGGGAGAGTGTATTTATATATATATATATATGATTTCTAAACAAATAGCGAGGCCCCCTATTGATATACAGAAATGTTTGCATAATGCACAAGATAATTATTTACAGGAAACAAAAATACGACCATTTAATACTCTCTCAGCAGCCGCCAGAGCAGACAGATATACAGCAAGGTGAGGATGAGGACTCAGAAAGAGTATGGACAGAAGCCCACCAGGTAGAGAATGAGGAGAAAAAACACTCCTTGATACACAACAATAAGGTACATACACCCCTTTGTTTATTATGCTAGTTAACATGAACTTAATAGTATCACAGATAAATCAGTGCCCAGAAATTAATCAGAGCAGGTAGTAGTTTATATTGCCCTTTATTTAGCCATTGTCAGGATAGAAAGTACAAGTTGTTCAGTTAGAGATCAGCTATTGGATATTTTAATGCACTTTCTCCTCCTCTTTGATTGACATTACGTTTATGGTCTGGTGCAGCATAACTTCCTAGTGGTGGAATGTTTCTCACAAGCTAATTGGCCACTATTTTTGCAGTGGAGGGATATAATTAGCTGACAAGAGAGGTTATAAATATTTATTGACGGCTTTGTATGAGTTAAGATGCACCTTCAAAGTTTGGGGGGGCATGTCGGAGCAGTTTTAGGGGCTTTGGCTGTGATAGCACAACCGTTTGATTTGTTATGCAGCACAACCACTGTCTGATTTGTTATGTAGCACAACCACTGTCTGATTTGTTACGCAACGCAACCACTGTCTGATTGGCTATGCAGCACAACCACTGTCTGATTTGCTATACAGCACTACCACTGTCTGATTTGCTATGCAGCACAACTACTGTCTGATTGGCTGTGCAGTGCAACCACTGTTTGATTTGCTATACAGCACAACTACTGTCTGATTGGCTATGCAGCGCAACCAGTGTCTGATTTGCTATACAGCACTACCACTGTTTGATTTGCTATACAGCACTACCACTGTCTGATTTGCTATGCAGCACAACCACTGTCTGATTTGCTATGCAGCACAACCACTGTCTGATTTGCTATGCAGCACAACCACTGTCTGATTTGCTATGCAGCACTACCACTGTCTGATTTGCTATGCAGCACTACCACTGTCTGATTGGCTATGCAGCGCAACCAGTGTCTGATTTGCTATACAGCACTACCACTGTTTGATTTGCTATACAGCACTACCACTGTCTGATTTGCTATGCAGCACAACCACTGTCTGATTTGCTATGCAGCACAACCACTGTCTGATTTGCTATGCAGCACTACCACTGTCTGATTTGCTATGCAGCACTACCACTGTCTGATTTGCTATGCAGCGCAACCACTGTCCGATTTGCTATACAGCACTACCATTGTCTGATTTGCTATGCAGCACAACTACTGTCTGATTGGCTGTGCAGTGCAACCACTGTTTGATTTGCTATACAGCACAACTACTGTCTGATTGGCTATGCAGCGCAACCAGTGTCTGATTTGCTATACAGCACTACCACTGTTTGATTTGCTATACAGCACTACCACTGTCTGATTTGCTATGCAGCACAACCACTGTCTGATTTGCTATGCAGCACTACCACTGTCTGATTTGCTATGCAGCACTACCACTCTCTGATTTGCTATGCAGCACAACCACTGTCTGATTTGCTATACAGCACTACCACTGTCTGATTTGCTATGCAGTACAACCACTGTCTGATTTGCTATGCAGCACAACCAATGTCTGATTTGTTATGCAGCACAACCACTGTTTGATTTGTTATGCAGCACAACCACTGTTTGATTTGCTATGCAGCACAACCACTGTCTGATTTGCTATGCAGCACAACCACTGTCTGATTTGCTATGCAGCACTACCACTGTCTGATTTGCTATGCAGCACAACCACTGTTTGATTTGCTATACAGCACTACCACTGTCTGATTTGCTATGCAGCACAACCACTGTCTGATTTGCTATGCAGCACAACCACTGTCTGATTTGTTATGCAGCACAACCACTCTTTGATTTGTTATGCAGCACAACCACTCTTTGATTTGTTATGCAGCACAACCACTGTTTATTTTGCTATACAGCACTACCACTGTCTGATTTGCTATGCAGCACAACCACTGTCTGATTTGCTATACAGCACTACCACTGTCTGATTTGCTATGCAGCACAACCACTGTCTGATTTGTTATGCAGCACAACCACTGTTTGACTTGTTATGCAGCACAACCACTGTTTGATTTGCTATGCAGCACAACCACTGTCTGATTTGCTATGCAGAACTACCACTGTTTGATTTGCTATGCTGCACTACCACTGTCTGATTTGCTATGCTGCGCTACCACTGTTTGATTTGAATTTAGCCACCGATCAGCAAGGTGCAGAACCAAAAATGGACCAGCTCCTAAGCTTACATTCCTGCTTTTAAAATACAGATACCAAGAGAATGAAGACAAATTGATAATAGGAGTCATGATAGAAAAAATTGGGTTTCATATCCCTTTAACTAGCAATGGGATGGTATGTAACCCGGAGGGGGGGTAAAATGTATCCTCACCTGTGTGACCAAAAATCCTAGCACTGGCCCTGCCTGACTCACAGAGAATATTGAAGATCTCTTGACATTGGTAGAGGAGGGAGTGGAGTGGAGAGAAGCACACAAGTAATGTTAATAATAAGAAGGTCCAAAAAACAGGCAGTGGTCTCCTTGTAACAGAGAAATTATACAATAGATTTTCTAACAGAGAATGGGAGCAGAAATGGAAATACTAACAGAAATGCTAATGCTAACAGAAATGAGGTAGGAGATTCATTGACACAAAAAGAGAAGAAAACTTGTAAGGAAGTAATCTAATGTTGAAAGGAAAAAGGAAACAAAATGGCAGCACATTGTCTGTCCGGCACAGATAGTAGGGTGTTCTCAACAACAGAGCACAGAAAGATGATCTTCCACTAGGCTCATTGGCCATACAAGATGATATAGTGGAAACATCCTGGGTCCTAAAAAAACTGCTGGATTAGTTAAATAGGTGTAGAATCATTACAAGTCTATCTGTCACTAATCCTTAATACATTTTACATTGGACTGTCTTATGAACTACTTCCCTGGCCCTTCCTTCTCTTATTGGTGCATGAATGCTCATCTTCCTAAGACAGTTATTGCTCTTTCCTTCTCTTACTGATTTCTCCATGTATTACAGCACTGCCTGTGTTATCTCTTCCTTGTTCTGCTCTCAGCATTTCTATCAGTTCAGCTTCCTTGTTTCTCAGCAATGCCATCAACCTGTCTCATAAACACAGACCTCTTGCTCTTCTATTACTCCTACTCCTTCTGCCAAGGCTCTTTTTGTCACAGCTATCAGAAGGTCATCTCTCTCTTTTCCATCTCACACTCTATTCATGTTATACTTCTTTTCTCCACTATGAGATGTACTAGCTACCACCTCTAAATATTTATTTTATAGCCAGCAACACCCGAGCACATGCTTATGAACAGTTCTTGATCTCTTTGATCAATGCCCCTATTGTGTTCCTTATTGGTTTTACTATCATCCCTCTCTCCACAATGCACCCACCATCTCTTAAAATTGCTTCCTTTCCCAGTGCTTCTATCATGTTTCATCTCTCGCACTTCCCTGTATCTCTAGTCTGGTATAGACTCAGCATCTATCAGTCTGTACAACTGTAATCTAATAATGAAACATTTTAAATACATTGCTTCAGTGGAGTCCTTTTTAGGGAGACCTACAAAGAAAATAGACACCCTAAAAGAACAGAACCTTCTAGTACAGAAAATGTTATTTCATGATCCTCTACTGATAAGAGAAACACAAATGCTCATGGTATATACTGTGAAAGGGTAAATAAAACGCGAAGAAATACAGCAGATAAGCAGCTAATTGTATGTTTTATAGAGGTGTCTACTTGTCTGTATGTTACAAACATGTGGAATGTTAGTCTGATGAAAAAAGTAGAAGTAACTTGAAGTGACTTGCTGGATTTTCATCTGTGTTTATCAGGTAAAGGAGATCCATAAATCAGAAGCTTCCAGTTCTACGGCATTAGTTACTGAGCTTTCACTGGAGACATATTCCTCTTGTTGTCTGAGCGCAAGTCCTACAAGCGCAATGGAAGCAGAACCAAGCAGTAACCCACTGGTCAAATGGAAATTAATTGTTAGGAATCAAATAAAAGCAAGGGTAAAGCTACATATCAGCTTATGTTTAGCATGTAGCTTGCTGTATGTATATCAGGCATCAATACAAATGGCACCACTAGAGCTCCAATGCATAGTGTCCTTTAAATGGACCTATTAAACATATAATGCTTGAGATATATTCTCTACCTATGTATTCGTTTATGCACATTCTACTTAGACCATGGGCCATACATATATGTATCATATTTAGTATATTAACACATTTATAAATGGGGAGATTAACATTGGGTCTGGAGTTGATAGCTACAGTAATAAAAGTAGATATAAACTCATACTCGACTAAGAGGAGGGGGAAGTGCAAAGCTTTATTACACAAGTGAACTATGAGTGTGTTCTGTTTTTACTCCAGGTATCATCTACAGGAGATTCTAAAGAAGATGGACAAAATAAACATAAGAGAAAAAGTGATGAGAGAGGTTCTGAGGAGAGTAAGAAGACAACAGAAAATAAGTTGATGGGAATTCAGGGAAAGGTGGAGAAGAAGAGGGAAAAAGCTGAGAAGGTAGAACAGGATCAAGAAGAGGGACGGGAAAGTGATAAAAAGAGTAAAATGGAGAATAAAACCCAAACAGAATGTAAAGATGAAGTTATGGAAGGAGAAATAGAGAAGAAAATTATAGACGTACAGCTGAAAAGGGAAGCGGTAGATGGGACAGAGAGTGGTGAAGTGATGGAGTTAGGTAGGAAGAAGGTGACTCCTGAACAAACCCCTTGTAAGGAGGACAATATAGTGTATAAGGGTCGGGGGACAGACACAGAGAGTAGAGGAGAACAGCAGGAGACCAGAGTTGTTATAACTGAAGAAGAGATCTGTACAAAGCGGACAGAAGTCAACATCCAGATGGTCAATGAAAAACTGAGTTTCTCTCATGAGCTGCGGGCAGACGGACATCATGGCTCCCAAGACACAGAACAGGTTAATACAAGCTTTAGTGCCTGAGTCAGTGATTCATTTTATTTTCCTTTATTGATCTTATATTCACCACATTCTTAGATATGTTCACCTATCTGATCAACAACATCCATCACCTAATGCACCGAGCAGTCAATTTAAAGGCACGGTGTAGTGTAAAAACAAATGCTTTATTTTGTTAGAGGATTTCATTTTTAAACAAATTCCTTTCTTTTACTATAGCCATGATTGCAAGTGGAGCTCTATTAACAGCACAGGGTGCAGTATCAATGTAGCGGGACCACGCTAAGATTAATGTGCAATCTGGTATTACAAGTCCATAGTAAAACATAATTACTAGAGAATGTTTAGCGCTAAACATCGATTATGTTACAAGTTGTGAAATGTGTTGCACTCAAGTGCAACACATAACAGTGCTAAATTAGTTAGTGTGACTGGAGGTCTAAAGTAAAGTGTTAAGGCTAGAATAAAAGTATCACCAAACATATGCTAAACAAAACACCCTTTAATGCTATATATTTATTTCCTGTAAAGAGGTTAACAGGGGTGGATCCAGAACGGGAGGGGCAATGTGACAGATTATTGTGTGACACATATGCACATACACACACATACACACATATACACAAACACATATGCACATATACACACATATACACAAACACATATGCACATACACACACATATACACAAACACATATGCACATACACACACACATACACATTCATACACACACATATACACAAACACATATGCACATACACACACACATACACATTCATACACACACATACACACATATACACAAACACATATGCACATATACACACATATACACAAACACATATGCACATACACACACATATACACAAACACATATGCACATACACACACACATACACATTCATACACACACATATACACAAACACATATGCACATACACACACACATATTCACATTCATACACACACATATACACAAACACATATGAACATACACACATATATTTACATTCATATAAAACACATATGCACATACACACGCATATTCATATTCATACACACACATTTACACAAACACACATGCACATACACACACATATAAACGCACACACATACATGGACATACACATATACACAAAAACACACAAATATACACCCACAGACACACACATGCACACACATGCACACACATGCACATACACACAAACACAGAAATATACACCCACAAACACGCGCATGCAAATACACAAACACAAAACACACACAGACACGCACATGTAAATACACAAAAACACACATAAATATACACCAACAAACACACGTGCACATACACAAACACACACACAAATATACACCCACAAACACACATGCACATAAACAAACACACACAAATATACATTCACAGATACACACATGCACAAACACACACACGCAAATATACACCCACAAACACACATGCACATTCACAAACACACACACAAATATACATCCACAGACACAAATATATACACACAAACACACATATACACAAACACATAAGCACACATACACATAGTCTCACACACACACACACACACACACACATATACACAAACACACATATACACAAACATATAAACATATACACACACATACAGTCACACACACACACACAGTTACACACATACACATACATACACAGTCACACACAGTTACACACATACACAGTCACACACACACACATACACAGTCACACACACACACATACACAGTCACACACACACACATACACAGTAAAACACACACACATACACAGTCACACACACACATACACAGTCACACACACACACATACACAGTCACACACACACACATACACAGTAAAACACACACACACATACACAGTCACACACACACATACGTTACATTACAATAACAACTTTACAGTGACAGCTTAACCATCCTGACAACAACACAGCCATCCCAGTTCCACTTACCTAATGAAGTAGAATCCCATTCACCATGTGAAGTCAGGCAGGGGACATGCAGGGTGGGAGCTTAGGCTGGTGGTTACAGAGGAAGCACTTCATCTAACAGGGCCATCTGATGGCCTAAAATAAAAAATTCCATGTAAATCCATCAATACAGATCAGTTTAGTGATGGGGCAGTGTGTGCATTACCTTTCTCTCTCAGAGTGCTGATCACTAGCACTCCCTGTCACTGAGACCGCAGTCTGTCTGGCTCTGCCATCGGGGGAGGGGGGAGCAATTGTCCTGTTGCCCCCCCCCCCCTGAATTCGCCATATAGTAAATGTACTGTTCTGGACCCGCAGAGCACTGCAAGTCCCAAGAAGAAACTCCTACTGACCCAATCAGCAGTGCTAGTCAGACAGTCGTGCAACTAGCACTGCTGATTGAGTCAACTGTAGTTTCAGCTGCAGCTCCAGAAAATGACTTTATGTAGAGACTGAAGAAAGAAGAGGATCCGCCTAAGGAGTGGCTCCTCTGTAATCCTCTGGAACGCTGGTGAGTACTTTACCTATGTGTTTAACCCCCACAAAGGCATTTAAACACAAAGAGTTGCAGGGTCAATAGTGATAATATTACATGTTCTAGTGTCATGTTTTTCACTATAATGGCCCCTAAATATTCCTGCTATATAATTCCTGTGTTCTGTACTATAATTAACTGCCTTCTGCATGTTTTATCTAAGGGACAGAGCTCCTGGTATAAATTATTACAGGCAGCCAATCAGAATGTGGCTGTGGCTACAGCTGGAACATCATTGGCTGAAAACATCTTGCGTCACATGATAGAGTTACCGACAGAGGGAATGATGCTGGGGGAAGAGGTAAGTGTGTCCTGTATGTTGTCACATTCTTGTACTAAGGATCTGTAATACAGTATCTTGTTTTGTCTTTATGCATTAAACTTTTTACTTAGAATCTCATTATTACGTTATGTTCATTTGCAAGATTATAAAAATGTCTGTAAAAATGAAGTGTCCCTTTAAGAAGCAGTATGCCCAGAGCAAGGGACCATATACCAGGAATTATCTAAACTCATCATTTAATCTCCCAACATTGTATCAGTTCACTTAACCCTTTACTGTACCTGTCCTTATGGTTTAATATGCAGATTTAGAGAGAGAGGGTTGGCTTATGATTACTGTCGCATGTAGACACCAGAATATGCTCTATCCAGACCTCCCAACTGTCCCTATGGTCCTGATATCCAAAGGTTCTCCAGCTTGTAGAAAACTTGCAGTTCAGACTTCACAGGGGCTGAACTCACTGAATAGGGAGAGATCTCTCTCATTTCTATATATGAAGGAAAGACAAGCCCAGTGCAATACAGCACTGCGTGATATGAGAGTTTTGTTACACTTACACTTCGTATTTTAGATTTACATATTAGATTGGGTCCTTTCAGTATTATTGCATTTAAGTTTTGCACTTTCTCATTTATATTTTATGTTTAAATATCTTTTTATTAGGTTATAGAAGTACATCATGGAACATAAATAACAATATCTGTTCCTCCTATGTCCCCCACAAGGGGGCGCACCAGAGCTCACTTATACAATAACACATAGAGATGGCTATTCACAACCCCAAAGAAAATATGCATCAGAAAGTGTCTCCTCGTTTGGGTGCAAGTATTCAATAATTACTAATATAATACAACTTAGTCCAGCAACCTTCCGTTTCTTATGGTGTTGTTTCCATCTCTGTCTCTCTGTGTTGAACTTAGAGGTTAACTAGACCGCCCCCTTTGGGCGACAGTCCTGTATTCTTTATCTTTAGTAACTTGTTTCAACAGACTTATTTTAAACAGATAAACATTCCTATCTGATATTAATGTACATGTATACAAAAAAGGAAAAGGGAGAAAAAATAGGAGTAAAAAAAGTCAGTGTAGGGAGGGGTGAGGGGTGACGACACAATCTGATTTATCTGATTTGCGCAATAGCCAACCAGTCCATGCCCTCAGGGGGTTCTGATTACCCTATCTGCCTACCGATCCAATAATACCAAATCCTATGGACTACCTCTTTGTTTTCGAACAATCCTGCAGCCAAATCATACATGGTGTATGCTGTATTTTATTGTAAATCTCAGTCCATGTGGGAGTTCCAGTCTTCCAGTATCTGACTATACACGTTCTAGTGACTGTGCAAAGGATTCTGATATATTTGTTATAGGTGCTTATGTACTCATGTAAAAGGGCCTGTTGTATCGAAAGATTGAGTTCCTCTTCCAGAACTTGACTGACAAAGGAGGACAATTGTCCCCAGATCTTTTTGACCTCCCTGCAATCCCACCACATGTGTCTATATGTTCCCAGTTCATCCTCTATAGCACAGTCTACTACCTTGTGGGTGCATGTGTGCTGTTCTCACGGGTGTCAAATACCATCTAAAGATGGTCTTTCTCACATTCTCTCTAAGGTCTACACTCAAGAGGCCTTTGTCAGCACTCTGAAAGAGTTTCTCCCAGTCCTTTACATCTTTATGTATATGCAATTCTTTTTCCCATGCTAACATAATAGAGGTTTTGGAGGTACCTGCTCATTTATATTTTAAAGGGATACTAAACCCACATTTTTCTTTCACGATCCAGACAGAGTGGCCTATTTATCAAAGGTCTTGCGGACCTGATCCGACAGTGCTGATCAGGTCCGCAAGACCTCGCTGAATGCGGAGAGCAATACACTCTCCGTATTCAGCATTGCACCAGTAGATCACAAGAGCTGCTGGTGCAACGCCGCCCCCTGCAGACTAGCGGCCAGTCGGCGCCAGCAAGAGGGTGTCAATCAACCCAATTGTACTCGATCGGGTTGATTTTCGGTGATTCCTGTCCGCCAGAAACACGGGCCCACAAGCTCCGTTCGGAGCTTGATAAATGGGCCCCAGAGCGTGCAAATTTTAAGCAACTTTCTAATTGACTTATATTATTAATTTTTCTTCGTTCTCTTGCTGTCTTTAATTAAAAAGCAGGAATGTAAAGCTTAGCAGCCAGCCCATTTTAGGTTCAGCACCCTGGATAGTAGACATGTGCACGGCTAAAAAATTCGGTTCGTTTTCGGTTCGGATCGATTCGGACTTTTCAAATTTCGTTTCGGATCGAATCGGATTCGGCAAAATTTGAATAAATTCGTTTCGGATTTATTCGGATCCGAATAAATTCGTTTCGGATTTATTCTGATTCGGCTGAATTCGGTTCTATTCCGTTCCGAAATTCGGTATGTTTTAGTACACTAACACCCATTTAGTACACTAAGTCACTAACACCCATAAACTACCTATGAATCACTAAACCGAGGCCCCCCCACATCGCAAACCCTATAATAACATTATTTAACCCCTAATCTGCCGATCGGATATCGCCGCAACCTACATTATAGCTATTAACCCCTAATCTGCTGTCCCTAACACCGCCGACCCCTACATTATAGTTATTAACCCCTAATCTGCCTCCCCCAACGTCGCCGCAATCTAACTACAAGTATTAACCCCTAATCTGCCGACCCGATATCGCCGCCGCCTACATTATAGCTATTAACCCCTAATCTGGTGTCCCTAACACCGCCGACCCCTACATTATAGTTATTAACCCCTAATCTGCCTCCCCCAACGTCGCCGCAATCTAACTACAAGTATTAACCCCTAATCTGCCGACCCGATATCGACGCCGCCTACATTATAGCTATTAACCCCTAATCTGCTGTCCCTAACACCGCCGACCCCTACATTATAGTTATTAACCCCTAATCTGCCTCCCCCAACGTCGCCGCAATCTAACTACAAGTATTAACCCCTAATCTGCCGACCCGATATCGCCGCCGCCTACATTATAGCTATTAACCCCTAATCTGGTGTCCCTAACACCGCCGACCCCTACATTATAGTTATTAACCCCTAATCTGCCCCCCCCCCAACGTCGCCGCCACCTACCTACAATTATTAACCCCTAATCTCCCGCCCCCAACGTCGCCGCTACTATAATAAGGTTATTAACCCCTAAACCTAAGTCTAACCCTAACACTAACACCCCCTAACTTAAATATAATTTAAATAAAACGAAATAAATTTACTATAGTTAAATAAATGAATCCTATTTAAAACTAAAGACTTACCTGTAAAATAAACCCTAAGATAGCTGCAATATAACTAATAGTTACATTGTAGCTATTTTAGGATTTATTTTTATTTTACAGGCAACTTTGTATTTATTTTACCTAGGTACAATAGCTATTAAATAGATATTTACTGTTTAATAGCTACCTAGTTAAAATAATTACAAATTTACCTGTAAAATAAATCCTAACCTAAGTTACAATTACACCTAACACTACACTATCATTAAATAAATGAATCATATTTAAAACAAAATACTTACCTGTAAAATAAACCCTAAGATAGCTACAATATAACTAATAGTTACATTGTAGCTATTTTACCATTTATATTTATTTTACAGGCAACTTTGTATTTATTATAACTAGGTACAAAAGCTATTAAATAGTTATTGACTAATTAATAGCTACCTAGTTAAAATAATTACAAAATTACCTGTAAAATAAATCCTAACCTAAGTTACAATTAAACCTAACACTACACTGTCATTAAATAAATTAACTACAAGTACCTACAATTATCTACAATTAAATAAACTAAAGTACAAAAACCCCCCACTAAATTACAAAAAAAACAAACACTAAATTACAAAAAATAAAAAAATATTACAAGAATTTTAAACTAATTACACCTAATCTAAGCCCCCTAATAAAATAACAAAGCCCCCCAAAATAAAAAAAATGCCCTACCCTATACTAAATTACAAAAGTTAACAGCTCTATTACCTTACCAGCCCTGAACAGGGCCCTTTGCGGGGCATGCCCCAAAGAAAACAGCTCTTTTGCCTGTAAAAAAAAAACACAATCTCCCCCCCCACATTACAACCCACCACCCACATACCCCTACTCTAACCCAAACCCCCCTTAAATAAACCTAACACTACCCCCCTGAAGATCTCCCTACCTTGAGTCGTGTTCACCCAGCCGGGCCGAAGTCTTCATCCGATGGGGCAGAAGAGTACATCCAGACCGGCAGAAGTCTTCATCCAAGCGGGGCAAGAAGAGGTCTTCCATCCATCATACAAGTACCAAAATACAAACAAACACTAAATTACCAAAAATAATAAAATATTACAATAATTTTAAACTAATTACACCTAATCTAAGCCCCCTACTAGCTATTAATATAGCTTCAATATAACTAATAGTTACATTGTAGCTATTTTAGGATTTATATGTATTTTACAGGCAACTTTGTATTTATTTTAACTAGGTACAATAGTTATTAAATAGTTAATAACTATTTAATAACTACCTAGCTAAAATAAATACAAATTTACCTGTAAAATAAATCATCACCTAAGTTACAATTACACCTAACACTACACTATCATTAAATTAACTAAATAAATGAATCCTATATAAAACTAAAGACTTACCTTTAAAATAAACCCTAATATAGCTGCAATATAACTAATAGTTACATTGTAGCTATTTTAGCATTTATATTTATTGTACAGGCAACTTTGTATTTATTTTAACTAGGTTCAATAGCTATTAAATAGATATTGACTATTTAATAGCTACCTAGTTAAAATAATTACAAAATTACCTGTAAAATAAATCCTAACCTAAGTTACAATTAAACCTAACACTACACTATCATTAAATAAATTAACTACAAGTACCTACAATTAAATACAATTAAAAAAACTAAACTAAAGTACAAACCCCCCCCCACTAAATTACAAAAAATAAAAAAATATTACAAGAATTTTAAACTAATTACACCTAATCTAAGCCCCCTAATAAAATAACAAAGCCCCCCAAAATAAAAAAAAATGCCCTACCCTATACTAAATTACAAAAGTTAACAGCTCTATTACCTTACCAGCCCTGAACAGGGCCTTTTGCGGGGCATGCCCCAAAGAAAACAGCTCTTTTGCCTGTTAAAAAAAAACACAATACCCCCCCCCCACATTACAACCCACCACCCACATACCCCTACTCTAACCCAAACCCCCCTTAAATAAACCTAACACTACCCCCCTGAAGATCTCCCTACCTTGAGTCGTGTTCACCCAGCCGGGCCGAAGTCTTCATCCGATGGGGCAGAAGAGGACATCCAGACCAGCAGAAGTCTTCATCCAAGCGGGGCAAGAAGAGGTCTTCCATCCATCAGAAAAGTACAAAAAAATAAACAAACACTAAATTAGCAAGAATAATAAAATATTACAATAATTTTAAACTAATTACACCTAATCTAAGCCCCCTACTAGCTATTAATATAGCTACAATATAACTAATAGTTACATTGTAGCTATTTTAGGATTTATATTTATTTTACAGGCAACTTTGTATTTATTTTAACTAGGTACAATAGCTATTAAATAGTTAATAACTATTTAATAACTACCTAGCTAAAATAAATACAAATTTACCTGTAAAATAAACCCTAACCTAAGTTACAATTACACCTAACACTACACTGTCATTAAATTAACTAAATAAATGAATCATATTTAAAACAAAATACTTACCTGTAAAATAAACCCTAATATAGCTTCAATATAACTAATAGTTACATTGTAGCTACCTTAGGATTTATATTTATTTTACAGGCAACTTTGTATTTATTTTAACTAGGTACAATAGCTATTAAATAGATATTTACTGTTTAATAGCTACCTAGTTAAAATAATTACAAAATTACCTGTAAAATAAATCCTAACCTAAGTTACTATTAAACCTAACACTACACTATCATTAAATAAATTAACTACAAGTACCTACAATTAAATACAATGAAATAAACTAAACTAAAGTCCAAAAAAAATAAACACTAAATTACAAAAAATAAAAAAAAATTACAAGAATTTTAAACTAATTACACCTAATCTAAGCCCCCTAATAAAATAACAAAGCCCCCCAAAATAAAAAAATGCCCTACCCTATACTAAATTACAAAAGTAATCAGCTCTATTACCTTACCAGCCCTGAACAGGGCCTTTTGCGGGGCATGCCCCAAAGAAAACAGCTCTTTTGCCTGTAAAAAAAACACAATACCCCCCCCCACATTACAACCCACCACCCACATACCCCTACTCTAACCCAAACCCCCCTTAAATAAACCTAACACTACCCCCCTGAAGATCTCTCTACCGTGTCTTCACCCAGCGGGCCGAAGTCTTCATCCGATCGGGCAGAAGAGGACATCCAGACCGGCAGAAGTCTTCATCAAAGCGGGGCAAGAAGAGGTCTTCCATCCATCAGAAGTCTTGATCCAGGCGGCATCTTCTCTGTTTATCCATCGGGAGCGGAGCGGCAGCATCCTGAAGACATCCCACGCAGAGCATCCTCTTCTTTCTTGATCCGACGACTAGGTGACTGTACCTTTAAGTGACGTCATCCAAGATGGCGTCCCTTGAATTCCGATTGGCTGATAGGATTCTATCAGCCAATCGGAATTAAGGTAGGAAAAATCTGATTGGCTGATTCAATCAGCCAATCAGATTCAAGTTCAATCCGATTGGCTGATGGAATCAGCCAATCAGATTGAGCTCGCATTCTATTGGCTGATCGGAACAGCCAATAGAATGCGAGGTCAATCTGATTGGCTGATTCCATCAGCCAATCGGATTGAACTTGAATCTGATTGGCTGATTGAATCAGCCAATCAGATTTTTCCTACCTTAATTCCGATTGGCTGATAGAATCCTATCAGCCAATCGGAATTCAAGGGACGCCATCTTGGATGACGTCACTTAAAGGTACAGTCACCTAGTCGTCGGATCAAGAAAGAAGAGGATGCTCTGCGTGGGATGTCTTCAGGATGTTGCCGCTCCGCTCCCGATGGATGAACAGAGAAGATGCCGCCTGGATCAAGACTTCTGATGGATGGAAGACCTCTTCTTGCCCCGCTTGGATGAAGACTTCTGCCGGTCTGGATGTCCTCTTCTGCCCCATCGGATGAAGACTTCGGCCCGCTGGGTGAAGACACGGTAGAGAGATCTTCAGGGGGGTAGTGTTAGGTTTATTTAAGGGGGGTTTGGGTTAGAGTAGGGGTATGTGGGTGGTGGGTTGTAATGTGGGGGGGGGGTATTGTGTTTTTTTTTACAGGCAAAAGAGCTGTTTTCTTTGGGGCATGCCCCGCAAAAGGCCCTGTTCAGGGCTGGTAAGGTAATAGAGCTGATTACTTTTGTAATTTAGTATAGGGTAGGGCATTTTTTTTATTTTGGGGGGCTTTGTTATTTTATTAGGGGGCTTAGATTAGGTGTAATTAGTTTAAAATTCTTGTAATTTTTTTTATTTTTTGTAATTTAGTGTTTGTTTTTTTTGTACTTTAGTTTAGTTTATTTCATTGTATTTAATTGTAGGTACTTGTAGTTAATTTATTTAATGATAGTGTAGTGTTAGGTTTAATAGTAACTTAGGTTAGGATTTATTTTACAGGTAATTTTGTAATTATTTTAACTAGGTAGCTATTAAACAGTAAATATCTATTTAATAGCTATTGTACCTAGTTAAAATAAATACAAAGTTGCCTGTAAAATAAATATAAATCCTAAGGTAGCTACAATGTAACTATTAGTTATATTGAAGCTATATTAGGGTTTATTTTACAGGTAAGTATTTAGTTTTATATAGGATTAATTTATTTAGTTAATTTAATGACAGTGTAGTGTTAGGTGTAATTGTAACTTAGGTTAGGGTTTATTTTACAGGTAAATTTGTATTTATTTTAGCTAGGTAGTTATTAAATAGTTATTAACTATTTAATAGCTATTGTACCTAGTTAAAATAAATACAAAGTTGCCTGTAAAATAAATATAAATCCTAAAATAGCTACAATGTAACTATTAGTTATATTGTAGCTATATTAATAGCTAGTAGGGGGCTTAGATTAGGTGTAATTAGTTTAAAATTATTGTAATATTTTATTATTTTTGCTAATTTAGTGTTTCTTTGTTTTTTTGTACTTTTCTGATGGATGGAAGACCTCTTCTTGCCCCGCTTGGATGAAGACTTCTGCCGGTCTGGATGCCCTCTTCTGCCCCATCGGATGAAGACTTCGGCCCGGCTGGGTGAACACGACTCAAGGTAGGGAGATCTTCAGGGGGGTAGTGTTAGGTTTATTTAAGGGGGGTTTGGGTTAGAGTAGGGGTATGTGGGTGGTGGGTTGTAATGTGGGGGGGGGGGAGATTGTGTTTTTTTTTTACAGGCAAAAGAGCTGTTTTCTTTGGGGCATGCCCCGCAAAGGGCCCTGTTCAGGGCTGGTAAGGTAATAGAGCTGATTACTTTTGTAATTTAGTATAGGGTAGGGCATTTTTTTATTTTGGGGGGCTTTGTTATTTTATTAGGGGGCTTAGATTAGGTGTAATTAGTTTAAAATTCTTGTAATATTTTTTTATTTTTTGTAATTTAGTGGGGGGGGGGTTTGTACTTTAGTTTAGTTTTTTTAATTGTATTTAATTGTAGGTACTTGTAGTTAATTTATTTAATGATAGTGTAGTGTTAGGTTTAATTGTAACTTAGGTTAGGATTTATTTTACAGGTAATTTTGTAATTATTTTAACTAGGTAGCTATTAAATAGTCAATATCTATTTAATAGCTATTGAACCTAGTTAAAATGAATACAAAGTTGCCTGTACAATAAATATAAATGCTAAAATAGCTACAATGTAACTATTAGTTATATTGCAGCTATATTAGGGTTTATTTTACAGGTAAGTCTTTAGTTTTATATAGGATTCATTTATTTAGTTAATTTAATGATAGTGTAGTGTTAGGTGTAATTGTAACTTAGGTTATGATTTATTTTACAGGTAAATTTGTATTTATTTTAGCTAGGTAGTTATTAAATAGTTATTAACTATTTAATAACTATTGTACCTAGTTAAAATAAATACAAAGTTGCCTGTAAAATACATATAAATCCTAAAATAGCTACAATGTAACTATTAGTTATATTGAAGCTATATTAATAGCTAGTAGGGGGCTTAGATTAGGTGTAATTAGTTTAAAATTATTGTAATATTTTATTATTTTTGGTAATTTAGTGTTTGTTTGTATTTTGGTACTTGTATGATGGATGGAAGACCTCTTCTTGCCCCGCTTGGATGAAGACTTCTGCCGGTCTGGATGTCCTCTTCTGCCCCATCGGATGAAGACTTCGGCCCGGCTGGGTGAACACGACTCAAGGTAGGGAGATCTTCAGGGGGGTAGTGTTAGGTTTATTTAAGGGGGGTTTGGGTTAGAGTAGGGGTATGTGGGTGGTGGGTTGTAATGTGGGGGGGGGGGGATTGTGTTTTCTTTTTAAAGGCAAAAGAGCTGTTTTCTTTGGGGCATGCCCCGCAAAGGGCCCTGTTCAGGGCTGGTAAGGTAATAGAGCTGTTAACTTTTGTAATTTAGTATAGGGTAGGGCATTTTTTTTATTTTGGGGGGCTTTGTTATTTTATTAGGGGGCTTAGATTAGGTGTAATTAGTTTAAAATTCTTGTAATATTTTGTAATTTAGTGGTTTTTTATTTTTTGTAATTTAGTGGGGGGGTTTTGTACTTTAGTTTATTTAATTGTAGATAATTGTAGGTACTTGTAGTTAATTTATTTAATGACAGTGTAGTGTTAGGTTTTATTGTAACTTAGGTTAGGATTTATTTTACAGGTAATTTTGTAATTATTTTAACTAGTTAGCTATTAATTAGTCAATAACTATTTAATAGCTATTGTACCTAGTTAAAATAAATACAAAGTTGCCTGTAAAATAAATATAAATGCTAAAATAGCTACAATTTAACTATTAGTTATATTGTAGCTATATTAGGGTTTATTTTACAGGTAAGTATTTAGTTTTAAATATGATTCATTTATTTAATGATAGTGTAGTGTTAGGTGTAATTGTAACTTAGGTTAGGATTTATTTTACAGGTAAATTTGTATTTATTTTAACTAGGTAGCTATTAATTAGTCAATAACTATTTAATAGCTATTGTACCTAGTTAAAATAAATACAAAGTTGCCTGTAAAATAAATATAAATGCTAAAATAGCTACAATGTAACTATTAGTTATATTGTAGCTATATTAGGGTTTATTTTACAGGTAAGTCTTTAGTTTTAAATAGGATTCATTTATTTAACTATAGTAAATTTATTTCGTTTTATTTAAATTATATTTAAGTTAGGGGGTGTTAGTGTTAGGGTTAGACTTAGGTTTAGGAGTTAATAACTTTATTATAGTAGCGGCGACGGTGCGGGCGTGAGGTTAGGGGTTAATAATTGTAGGTAGGTGGCGGCGATGTTAGGGAGGGCAGATTAGGGGTTAATAAAATGTATTATAGTGTTTGCGAGGCGGGAGTGCGGCGGTTTAGGGGTTAATACATTTATTATAGTTGCGGCGATTTGCGGTCGGCAGATTAGGGGTTAATACTTGTAGTTAGATTGCGGCGACGTTGGGGGGGGGCAGATTAGGGGTTAATAACTATAATGTAGGGGTCGGCGGTGTTAGGGACAGCAGATTAGGGGTTAATAGCTATAATGTAGGCGGCGGCGATATCGGGTCGGAAGATTAGGGGTTAATACTTGTAGTTAGATTGCGGCGACGTTGGGGGAGGCAGATTAGGGGTTAATAACTATAATGTAGGGGTCGGCGGTGTTAGGGACAGCAGATTAGGGGTTAATAGCTATAATGTAGGCGGCGGCGATATCGGGTCGGCAGATTAGGGGTTAATACTTGTAGTTAGATTGCGGCGACGTTGGGGGAGGCAGATTAGGGGTTAATAACTATAATGTAGGGGTCGGCGGTGTTAGGGACAGCAGATTAGGGGTTAATATCTATAATGTAGGCGGCGGCGATATCGGGTCGGAAGATTAGGGGTTAATACTTGTAGTTAGATTGCGGCGACGTTGGGGGAGGCAGATTAGGGGTTAATAACTATAATGTAGGGGTCGGCGGTGTTAGGGACAGCAGATTAGGGGTTAATAGTTATAATGTAGGTGGCGGCGATATTCGGTCGGCAGATTAGGGGTTAATAAAATAATGCAGGTGTCAGCGATAGCGGAGGCAGCAGATTAGGGGTTAATAAGTGTCAGATTAGGGGTGTTTAGAGACTCGGGGTACATGTTAGGGTGTTAGGTGCAGACTTAGTGTTTCCCCATAGGAAACAATGGGGCTGCGGTGTTAGTTTTTTTTCAGCCGAAACTCCCATTGTTTCCTATGGGGAAATGCCGAATTTTACCGAGCTAATTCGGATTTATTCGGAGATACGGCAGCTATTTCGGATTCATTCGGTAGATTCGGAAGTATTTTAATTCGGAAATCCGAATTGATCCGAATCTCCGAATTTACCGAATTTACCGAATTTCCGAATAAATCCGAAACGAACCGCACATGTCTACTGGATAGCGCATGCTTATTGGTGGCTATATTTAGCCACCAATAAGCAAGCACAACCCAGGTTCTGAACCAAAGATGGTCCGGCTTGTCATTTTTACTTTCCTGTTTTTAAAAAAAAAAATTGCAAGAGAAAAAAAAAATTGATAAAAGGAGTAAATTAAAAAGCTGCTTAAAATTGCTGCTAAATCTGATTCATGAAAGAAAAAAATTGGGTTTAGTCTCCCTTTAATACATTTAGATAAAACTCAGTGATTTTACAAATTCTGATTATGTTTTGAAAGTTTCTGTGTAACAAATTAGGACGATACTTTGTATATTTCTGTTTATAAATACAAATTACATTGCACCTTGAATTTGTTACATTGCAAACTAAAAGTGACAAATTCAGAAAGTGGGAGGGACAGTGCAGTTTGCTTGGGCTGTACAGGGGAGTTCCCAGGGTGTCTGAAGCTCTCTAACAAGTCTTTTTTTTCTAAGCATTTTAAACAAGCTGATCTCACTGATTTGTCTCGCCAGCTGTTTGGGGGTGAAGTTTGCTCAAAGTAATATATCATTTGGAATGGATGCAAATGGAGCCTTTGAGGCCTATCTATCAAGCTCTGAATGGAGCTTGAAGGGCCGTGTTTCTGGCGAGTCTTCAGACTCGCCAGAAACAGCAGTTATGAAGCACCGCTCTAAAGACCGCTGCTCCATAACCCTGTCCGCCTGCTCTGATGAGGCGGACAGGAATCGCCACAATTCAACCCGATCGAGTACAATCGGGTTTATTGACACCCCATGCTGGCGACCCATTGGCCGCGAGTCTGCAGGGGGCAGCGTTGCACCAGCAGCTCTTGAGCGCTTGTGCAATGCTGAATACGGAGAGCGTATTGCTCTCCGCATTTAGCGAGGTCTTTCAAACCTGATCCGCACTGTCGGATCAGGTCCGCAAGACCTTTAATAAATAGGCCTCATCATCAGCCATAGGGGTTCTCCAGTTACCTTCTCTCTTTCATGTGAAATTTTGTATTCATTACTTTCTATGGAAGACATCTCTCATCTCTCTGGGATTTCCAGGTTCCTTCCCTTTTCTTAGAAAATTCAGTGATTTCTGCCCCTATGAAGTTAGATCTATAATCAGAATTTGTAAAATCACAATCCTAAAAACATTGCCATATACAAAATAAAATACAAAATAGAAAGTGTAAAGTTTAAATATAATAAAATGTAATCAGAAGTGTAAATTGATATAAAATAGAAAGCACAAAGAGTAAATGCAGCAGAACTCTCATTTCATGCAATGCTATGTTTCACTGGGATTGTCTCTCCAAATACAGAAATGCAGAGAATGCCCCTTGGAAAAGCAAAGCAAAATCTGCCTTTTGAATATTTCACTAGGGATCTTGCAGTTCTGAAAGATCATTTTAGAATATCTCACCTGAGAAGAGAGATTATAAATGTCAGGGCCAACATGAAAGGGACAGTCCCTAATTCTGAGCTCTGTCCCTGTGACAAAGACATTTGTGATACTCAAGTATACTGTGTGTATCTCGATATTTAGTTCATAATGATTTCCTGTAACAGCTGTCAAGTACAGAAGATGACATGTCCCCTCCGCTCAGCTCCACACAATCTGGCAGAGTTCTGCTCCAGCGAGAGAAGGTGTTTATACGTCTGTCTGTGCACGAGCAGCAGGAAGCCATGAAGAGACTGACGGAGTTACAGAGAGAGGCTGAACTAAAGTGCGAGAGTGACCGGAGACGCCAGATGTTAAGAGTAAGTCTTCTTATATATAAACGTATAGAATGGAACTGGCTGACTGAAGTGCACAATGACATGAATACTGGTGAATATAATATAGAGATGACCAACAAGTTTATTCTATAAACGACCTATTGTAAGTTGCTTGTGCACACTAATGTGTAGTTATAAATCCATATACCTTCAACCAAATCAGACCCCTGACCCTGCAGCCCCTCTCTGAGCCACATACTCTTCTTATTAGTATTATTATTAGCCTTCTTTTATGTATAACGCGTTAACATTTTATGCATCAGACATCAGATCAGAACCCTCTCACTGCATCCCCTCTCAGCCACATGCTGTCATCAGACCTCAGAACCCTGACTCTGCATCCCCTCTCAGCCACATGCTGTCATCAGACCTCAGAGCCCTGACTCTGCAGCCCCTCTCAGCCACATGCTGTCATCAGACCTCAGAGCCCTGACTCTGCAGCCCCCCTATGAGCTACATATGCACATAAGACCTCAGATGAGACCCCTGACCCTGCAGCCCCTCTATGAGCTACATATGCACATAAGACCTCAGATGAGACCCCTGACCCTGCAGCCCCTCTATGAGCTACATATGCACATAAGAACTCAGATGAGACCCCTGACCCTGCAGCCCCTCTATGAGCTGCATATGCACATAAGACCTCAGATGAGACCCCTGACCCTGCAGCCCCTCTATGAGCTACATATGCACATAAGACCTCAGATGAGACCCCTGACCCTGCAGCCCCTCTATGAGCTACATATGCACATAAGACCTCAGATGAGACCCCTGACCCTGCAGCCCCTCTATGAGCTACATATGCACATAAGACCTCAGATGAGACCCCTGACCCTGCAGCCCCTCTATGAGCTACATATGCACATAAGACCTCAGATGAGACCCCTGACCCTGCAGCCCCTCTATGAGCTGCATATGCACATAAGACCTCAGATGAGACCCCTGACCCTGCAGCCCCTCTATGAGCTACATATGCACATAAGACCTCAGATGAGACCCCTGACCCTGCAGCCCCTCTATGAGCTACATATGCACATAAGACCTCAGATGAGACCCCTGACCCTGCAGCCCCTCTATGAGCTACATATGCACATAAGACCTCAGATGAGACCCCTGACCCTGCAGCCCCTCTATGAGCTGCATATGCACATAAGACCTCAGATGAGACCCCTGACCCTGCAGCCCCTCTATGAGCTACATATGCACATAAGACCTCAGATGAGACCCCTGACCCTGCAGCCCCTCTATGAGCTACATATGCACATAAGACCTCAGATGAGACCCCTGACCCTGCAGCCCCTCTATGAGCTACATATGCACATAAGACCTCAGATGAGACCCCTGACCCTGCAGCCCCTCTATGAGCTACATATGCACATAAGACTTCAGATGAGACCCCTGACCCTGCAGCCCCTCTATGAGCTACATATGCACATAAGACCTCAGATGAGACCCCTGACCCTGCAGCCCCTCTATGAGCTGCATATGCACATAAGACCTCAGATGAGACCCCTGACCCTGCAGCCCCTCTATGAGCTACATATGCACATAAGACCTCAGATGAGACCCCTGACCCTGCAGCCCCTCTATGAGCTACATATGCACATAAGACCTCAGATGAGACCCCTGACCCTGCAGCCCCTCTATGAGCTACATATGCACATAAGACCTCAGATGAGACCCCTGACCCTGCAGCCCCTCTATGATGAGCCACATGCCCACATCAGGTGTCAGATCACATAACTGACCCGTGACCCTGCAGCCCCTCTATCAGCCATATGCTCACATCAGACATCAGATCAGACCCATGCCACTGTAGCCCCTCTATAAGGCATATACCCACATTAGACCTCAGAGAATACTCCTTGCCCTGCAGCCCCTCTGTACGCCACATGCCTTCATTGGACCTTAGATCAGGCCCCTGGCCATGCAGCCCCCTCTGTCAGCCATATATCCACTTCAGACCTCAGATCAGACCTGGGATAGGTAAGGTGTCTGTACACGGACACTGGTGTCTGTGACTAACTCTTGCAGTGTCCGCCACAACCTAAGTACAGTATATTTTTATTTTCTGATTAAATAATAAGAAAATATGTAGTGTGAATAAAGTTAGTGGATTGTCAAGAGACTGCTAGCGATATTGGGTTCTAAGTTATGGAATAAATAAAGCCTGAGTGAAATACTGGATGTGTATCTGCATCTGTATAATAACACCCTGCTCTATACAAAGACACAGTAGTGACACTGGCACATGGGTATAGCCTGACAAGGGCTGGTTATAGGATCATTGGTATCTGCATCAGTATAATAATACCCAGCACAATACAATGACACAGTAGTGACACTGGCACATGGGTATAGCCAGAGGAGGGCTGGTTATAGGGTCAGTGGTATCTGCATCAGTATAATAACACCCAGCACTATATAATGACACAGTAGTGACACTGGCACATGGGTATAGCCAGAGGAGGGCTGGTTATAGGATCAGCAGTATCTGTATCAGTATAATAACACCCAGCACTATATAATGACACAGTAGTGACATTGGCACATGGGTATAGCCAGAGGAGGGCTGGTTATAGGATCAGTGGTATCTGCATCAGTATAATAACACCCAGCGCTATACAAAGACACAGTTGTGACACTGGCACATGGGTATAGCCTGAGAAGGGCTGGTTATAGGGTCAGTGGTATATGCATCAGTATAATAACACCCAGCACTATATAATGACACAGTAGTGACACTGGCTCATGGGTATAGCCAGAGGAGGGCTGGTTATAGGATCAGTGGTATCTGCATCTGTATAATAACACCCAGCACTATATAATGACACAGTAGTGACACTGGCACATGGGTATAGCCAGAGGAGGGCTGGTTATAGGATCAGTGGTATCTGCATCAGTATAATAACACCCAGCGCTATATAATGACACAGTAGTGACACTGGCACATGGGTATAGCCAGAGGAGGACTGGTTATAGGGTCAGTGGTATCTGCATCAGTATAATAACACCCAGCACTATACAAAGACACAGTAGTGACACTGGCACATGGGTATAGCCAGAGGAGGGCTGGTTATAGGATCAGTGGTATCTGCATCAGTATAATATCACCCAGCACTATATAATGATACAGTAGTGACACTGGCACATGGGTATAGCCAGAGGAGGGCTGGTTATAGGGTCAGTAGTATCTGCATCAGTATAATAACACCCAGCGCTATATAATGACACAGTAGTGACACTGGCACATGGGTATAGCCAGAGGAGGGCTGGTTATAGGATCAGTGGTATCTGCATCAGTATAATAACACTCAGCACTATACAAAGACACAGTAGTGACACTGGCACATGGGTATAGCCAGAGGAGGGCTGGTTATAGGATCAGTGGTATCTGCATCAGTATAATAACACCCAGCACTATACAAAGACACAGTAGTGACACTGGCACATGGGTATAGCCAGAGGAGGGCTGGTTATAGGATCAGTGGTATCTGCATCAGTATAATAACACCCAGCACCATATAATGACACAGTAGTGACACTGGCACATGGGTATAGCCAGAGGAGGGCTGGTTATAGGGTCAGTAGTATCTGCATCAGTATAATAACACCCAGCGCTATATAATGACACAGTAGTGACACTGGCACATGGGTATAGCCAGAGGAGGGCTGGTTATAGGGTCAGTGGTATCTGCATCAGTATAATAACACCCAACACTATATAATGACACAGTAGTGACACTGGCACATGGGTATAGCCAGAGGAGGGATGGTTATAGGATCAGTGGTATCTGCATCAGTATAATAACACCCAGCACTATATAATGACACAGTTGTGACACTGGCACATGGGTATAGCCAGAGGAGGGCTGGTTATAGAATCAGTGGAATCTGCATCAGTATAATAACACCTAGCACTTTATAATGACACAGTAGTGACACTGGCACATGGGTATAGCCAGATGAGGGCTGGTAATATAATCAGTGGTATCTGCATCAGTATAATAGCACACAGCACTATACAATGACACAGTAGTAACACTGGCTCATGGGTATAGCCAGAGGAGGGCTGGTTATAGAATCAGTGGTATCTTCATCAGTATAATAAGACCCAGCACTATACAATGACACAGTAGTGACACTGGCACATGGGTATAGCCAGAGGAGGGCTGGTTATAGGATCAGTGGTATATGCATCAGTATAATAACACCCAGCGCTATATAATGACACAGTAGTGACACTGGCACATGGGTATAGCCAGAGGAGGGCTGGTCATAGCATCAGTGGTATCTGCATCAGTATAATAACACCCAGCGCTATATAATGACACAGTAGTGACACTGGCACATGGGTATAGCCAGAGGAGGGCTGGTTATAGAATCAGTGGTATCTGCATCAGTATAATAACACCCAGCGCTATATAATGACACAGTAGTGACACTGGAACATGCGTATAGCCAGAGGAGGGCTAGTTATAGAATCAGTGGTATCTGTATCAGTATAATAACACCCAGCACTATATAATGACACAGTAGTGACACTGGCACATGGGTATAGCCAGAGGAGGGCTGGTTATAGGATCAGTGGTATCTGCATCAGTATAATAACACCCAGCACTATATAATGACAGACTAGTGACACTGGCACATGGGTATACCCAGAGGAGGGCTGGTTATAGGATCAGTGGTATCTGCATCAGTATAATAACACCCAGCACTATATAATGACAGACTAGTGACACTGGCACATGGGTATAGCCAGAGGAGGGCTGGTTATAGAATCAGTGGTATCTGCATCAGTATAATAACACCCAGCGCTATATAATGACACAGTAGTGACACTGGCACATGGGTATAGCCAGAGGAGGGCTGGTTATAGGATCAGTGGCATCTGCATCAGTATAATAACACCCAGCACTATATAATGACAGACTAGTGACACTGGCACATGGGTATAGCCAGAGGAGGGCTGGTTATAGAATCAGTGATATCTGCATCAGTATAATAACACCCAGTGCTATATAATGATACAGTAGTGACACTGGCACATGGGTATAGCCAGAGGAGGACTGGTTATAGGGTCAGTGGTATCTGCATCAGTATAATAACACCCAGCACTATACAAAGACACAGTAGTGACACTGGCACATGGGTATAGCCAGAGGAGGGCTGGTTATAGGATCAGTGGTATCTGCATCAGTATAATATCACCCAGCACTATATAATGACACAGTAGTGACACTGGCACATGGGTATAGCCAGAGGAGGGCTGGTTATAGGGTCAGTAGTATCTGCATCAGTATAATAACACCCAGCGCTATATAATGACACAGTAGTGACACTGGCACATGGGTATAGCCAGAGGAGGGCTGGTTATAGGATCAGTGGTATCTGCATCAGTATAATAACACCCAGCACTATACAAAGACACAGTAGTGACACTGGCACATGGGTATAGCCAGAGGAGGGCTGGTTATAGGATCAGTGGTATCTGCATCAGTATAATAACACCCAGCACCATATAATGACACAGTAGTGACACTGGCACATGGGTATAGCCAGAGGAGGGCTGGTTATAGGGTCAGTAGTATCTGCATCAGTATAATAACACCCAGCGCTATATAATGACACAGTAGTGACACTGGCACATGGGTATAGCCAGAGGAGGGCTGGTTATAGGGTCAGTGGTATCTGCATCAGTATAATAACACCCAACACTATATAATGACACAGTAGTGACACTGGCACATGGGTATAGCCAGAGGAGGGATGGTTATAGGATCAGTGGTATCTGCATCAGTATAATAACACCCAGCACTATATAATGACACAGTTGTGACACTGGCACATGGGTATAGCCAGAGGAGGGCTGGTTATAGAATCAGTGGAATCTGCATCAGTATAATAACACCTAGCACTTTATAATGACACAGTAGTGACACTGGCACATGGGTATAGCCAGATGAGGGCTGGTAATATAAACAGTGGTATCTGCATCAGTATAATAGCACACAGCACTATACAATGACACAGTAGTAACACTGGCTCATGGGTATAGCCAGAGGAGGGCTGGTTATAGAATCAGTGGTATCTTCATCAGTATAATAAGACCCAGCACTATACAATGACACAGTAGTGACACTGGCACATGGGTATAGCCAGAGGAGGGCTGGTTATAGGATCAGTGGTATATGCATCAGTATAATAACACCCAGCGCTATATAATGACACAGTAGTGACACTGGCACATGGGTATAGCCAGAGGAGGGCTGGTCATAGCATCAGTGGTATCTGCATCAGTATAATAACACCCAGCGCTATATAATGACACAGTAGTGACACTGGCACATGGGTATAGCCAGAGGAGGGCTGGTTATAGAATCAGTGGTATCTGCATCAGTATAATAACACCCAGCGCTATATAATGACACAGTAGTGACACTGGAACATGCGTATAGCCAGACAAGGGTTGGTTATAGGGTCAGTGGTATCTGTATCAGTATAATAACACCCAGCACTATATAATGACACAGTAGTGACACTGGCACATGGGTATAGCCAGAGGAGGGCTGGTTATAGGATCAGTGGTATCTGCATCAGTATAATAACACCCAGCACTATATAATGACAGACTAGTGACACTGGCACATGGGTATACCCAGAGGAGGGCTGGTTATAGGATCAGTGGTATCTGCATCAGTATAATAACACCCAGCACTATATAATGACAGACTAGTGACACTGGCACATGGGTATAGCCAGAGGAGAGCTGGTTATAGAATCAGTGGTATCTGCATCAGTATAATAACACCCAGCGCTATATAATGACACAGTAGTGACACTGGCACATGGGTATAGCCAGAGGAGGGCTGGTTATAGGATCAGTGGCATCTGCATCAGTATAATAACACCCAGCACTATATAATGACAGACTAGTGACACTGGCACATGGGTATAGCCAGAGGAGGGCTGGTTATAGAATCAGTGGTATCTGCATCAGTATAATAACACCCAGCACTATGTAATGACACAGTAATGACACTGGCTCATGGGTATAGCCAGAGGAGGGCTGGTTATAGAATCAGTGATATCTGTATCAGTATAATAACACCCAGCACTATATAATGACACAGTAGTGACACTGGCACATGGGTATAGCCAGAGGAGGGCTGGTTATAGGATCAGTGGTATCTGCATCAGTATAATAACACCCAGCACTATATAATGACACAGTAGTGACACTGGCACATGGGTATAGCCAGAGGAGGGCTGGTTATAGGATCAGTGGTATCTGCATCAGTATAATAACACCCAGCGCTATAAAATAATGTTTTTAATTTCGAGTGTACCTTGGTGTCCTTCACTAAGGTCTGCACTTTAGAAAATGTCCGCCAAAGCCTTTGTCTGTGCCTATCCCAGGATCAGACCCTTGATACTGCAGCCCCTCTGTCAGTCACATGCCTTCATAAGACCTCAGAGCCCTGACCCTGCAGCCCCTCTATGAGCCACATACCCACATCAGGTGTCCGATTAGACCACTGACCTTGCAGCCCCTCTATGAGCCACATACCCACATCAGGAGTCAGTACAGAACTCTGGCACTGCATCCCCTCTGTCAGCCATATACCTCCAAACAAATCAGATCCCTGTCCCTGCAGCCCCTAACCCACATCACAAATCTGATCAGCCCCTCTGTCAGACACATGGTTTAATCAGACCTCAGATCAGACCCCTGGCACTGCAGCCCCTCTGTCAGCCACATGCCTTCATCAGACCTTAGATCAGACCCCCTGGTCCTGCAGCCAATGTCAGCCACATGCCTTCATCAGACCTTAGATCAGACCCCCTGGTCCTGCAGCCAATGTCAGCCACATGCCTTCATCAGACCTTAGATCAGACCCCCTGGTCCTGCAGCCAATGTCAGCCACATGCCTTCATCAGACCTTAGATCAGACCCCCTGGTCCTGCAGCCCCTCTGTCAGCCACATGCCTTCATCAGACCTTAGATCAGACCCCCTGGTCCTGCAGCCAATGTCAGTTACATGCCTTCATCAGACCTTAGATCAGACCCCCTGGTCCTGCAGCCATTGTCAGCCACATGCCTTCATCAGACCTTAGATCAGACCCCCTGGTCCTGCAGCCAATGTCAGCCACATGCCTTCATCAAACCTTAGATCAGACCCCCTGGTCCTGCAGCCAATGTCAGCCACATGCCTTCATCAGACCTTAGATCAGACCCCCTGGTCCTGCAGCCCCTCTGTCAGCCACATGTCTTCATCAGACCTTAGATCAGACCCCCTGGTCCTGCAGCCAATGTCAGCCACATGCCTTCATCAGACCTTAGATCAGACCCCCTGGTCCTGCAGCCAATGTCAGCCACATGCCTTCATCAGACCTTAGATCAGACCCCCTGGTCCTGCAGCCAATGTCAGCCACATGCCTTCATCAGACCTTAGATCAGACCCCCTGGTCCTGCAGCCAATGTCAGCCACATGCCTTCATCAGACCTTAGATCAAACCCCCTGGTCCTGCAGCCAATGTCAGCCACATGTCTTCATCAGACCTTAGATCAGACCCCTGGTCCTGCAGCCAATGTCAGCCACATGCCTTCATCAGACCTTAGATCAGACCCCCTGGTCCTGCAGCCAATGTCAGCCACATGCCTTCATCAGACCTTAGATCAGACCCCCTGGTCCTGCAGCCAATGTCAGCCACATGCCTTCATCAGACCTTAGATCAGACCCCCTGGTCCTGCAGCCATTGTCAGCCACATGCCTTCATCAGACCTTAGATCAGACCTCCTGGTCCTGCAGCCAATGTCAGCCACATGCCTTCATCAGACCTTAGATCAGACCCCCTGGTCCTGCAGCCAATGTCAGCCACATGCCTTCATCAGACCTTAGATCAGATCCCCTGGTCCTGCAGCCAATGTCAGCCACATGTCTTCATCAGACCTTAGATCAGACCCCTGGTCCTGCAGCCAATTTCAGCCACATGCCTTCATCAGACCTTAGATCAGACCCCCTGGTCCTGCAGCCAATGTCAGCCACATGCCTTCATCAGACCTTAGATCAGACCCCCTGGTCCTGCAGCCAATGTCAGCCACATGCCTTCATCAGACCTTAGATCAGACCCCCTGGTCCTGCAGCCAATGTCAGCCACATGCCTTCATCAGACCTTAGATCAAACCCCCTGGTCCTGCAGCCAATGTCAGCCACATGTCTTCATCAGACCTTAGATCAGACCCCTGGTCCTGCAGCCAATGTCAGCCACATGCCTTCATCAGACCTTAGATCAGACCCCCTGGTCCTGCAGCCAATGTCAGCCACATGCCTTCATCAGACCTTAGATCAGACCCCCTGGTCCTGCAGCCAATGTCAGCCACATGCCTTCATCAGACCTTAGATCAGACCCCCTGGTCCTGCAGCCATTGTCAGCCACATGCCTTCATCAGACCTTAGATCAGACCTCCTGGTCCTGCAGCCAATGTCAGCCACATGCCTTCATCAGACCTTAGATCAGACCCCCTGGTCCTGCAGCCAATGTCAGCCACATGCCTTCATCAGACCTTAGATCAGATCCCCTGGTCCTGCAGCCAATGTCAGCCACATGTCTTCATCAGACCTTAGATCAGACCCCTGGTCCTGCAGCCAATTTCAGCCACATGCCTTCATCAGACCTTAGATCAGACCCCCTGGTCCTGCAGCCAATGTCAGCCACATGCCTTCATCAGACCTTAGATCAGACCCCTGGTCCTGCAGCCAATGTCAGCCACATGCCTTCATCAGACCTTAGATCAGACCCCTGGTCCTGCAGCCAATGTCAGCCACATGCCTTCATCAGACCTTAGATCAGACCCCCTGGTCCTGCAGCCAATGTCAGCCACATGCCTTCATCAGACCTTATATCAGACCCCCTGGTCCTGCAGCCAATGTCAGCCACATGCCTTCATCAGACCTTAGATCAGACCCCTTGGTCCTGCAGCCAATGTCAGCCACATGCCTTCATCAGACCTTAGATCAGACCCCCTGGTCCTGCAGCCAATGTCAGCCACATGTCTTCATCAGACCTTAGATCAGACCCCTGGTCCTGCAGCCAATGTCAGCCGCATGCCTTCATCAGACCTTAGATCAGACCCCCTGGTCCTGCAGCCATTGTCAGCCACATGCCTTCATCAGACCTTAGATCAGACCCCCTGGTCCTGCAGCCAATGTCAGCCACATGCCTTCATCAGACCTTAGATCAGACCCCCTGGTCCTGCAGCCAATGTCAGCCACATGCCTTCATCAGACCTTAGATCAGGCCCCTGGCCATGCAGCCCCTTTGTCAGCCACATGCCTTCATCAGACCTCAGATAAGACCCCTGGCACTGCAGCCCCTCTGTCAGCCACATGCCTTCATCAGACCTCAGATCAGACCCCTGGCACTGCAGCCCCTCTGTCAGCCACATGCCTTCATCAGACCTTAGATCAGGCCCCTGGTCCTGCAGCCAATGTCAGCCACATGTCTTCATCAGACCTTAGATCAGACCCCCTGGTCCTGCAGCCAATGTCAGCCACATGTCTTCATCAGACCTTAGATCAGACCCCTGGTCCTGCAGCCAATGTCAGCCACATGCCTTCATCAGACCTTAGATCAGACCCCCTGGTCCTGCAGCCATTGTCAGCCACATGCCTTCATCAGACCTTAGATCAGACCCCCTGGTCCTGCAGCCAATGTCAGCCACATGCCTTCATCAGACCTTAGATCAGACCCCCTGGTCCTGCAGCCAATGTCAGCCACATGCCTTCATCAGACCTTAGATCAGGCCCCTGGCCATGCAGCCCCTTTGTCAGCCACATGCCTTCATCAGACCTCAGATAAGACCCCTGGCACTGCAGCCCCTCTGTCAGCCACATGCCTTCATCAGACCTCAGATCAGACCCCTGGCACTGCAGCCCCTCTGTCAGCCACATGCCTTCATCAGACCTTAGATCAGACCCCCTGGTCCTGCAGCCAATGTCAGCCACATGCCTTCATCAGACCTTAGATCAGACCCCCTGGTCCTGCAGCCCCTTTGTCAGCCACATGCCTTCATCAGACCTTAGATCAGGCCCCTGGCCATGCAGCCCCTTTGTCAGCTAAATATCACATCAGACCTCAGATCAGACCCTGAGCACTGCAGCCTGTCAGCTATTTTCCCACATCAGACCTCAGATAATATCCCTGGCTCTGCAGCACCTTACACTAAAGATAGAAAAGGCTTCTCAGCAGGCAGGGAGGGCTTCAGATGTAGAGTTTTACACTATTCAGTAACAACCAAGCACTCTCCTTGTCAGTTAATTGATTCCTGTGTCAGCAAATAAGTATGTAAATTTCACACTTGCTCTTGACAATACTGACCCCATTAAAAAACCCGTATATTAAATATATATATGAATTTTGTGTATGTGTGCGTGTATGATGTGTGTTTATGCGCTCACGTGTGTGTGTGTGTGCGTGTATGATGTGTGTTTATGCGCTCACGTGTGTGTGTGTGTGTGTGTGTGCGTGTATGATGTGTGTTTATGCGCTCACGTGTGTGTGTGTGTGTGTGCGTGTATGATGTGTGTTTATGCGCTCGTGTGTGTGTGTGTGTATGTGCATGCAGGTAAATGTGTATGTTTGTATGTATGTATATACAGTGTGTATATATATATATATATATATATATATACACACACACATTTCCAAAAGGCAGGCACTCTCACATAGTAGTCAACCACCAGGGTGTCCAGCTTGAAGCAATTGTATATCCAAAAGAATCCCCAAAATAGGCAAAAATGGGAAGCGGCACTCACTGGATATGGAATTTTAACGAAAAAAAATGTTTTATTTCACAAACTCTCCTGTGACGTTAACCCTTCCTCAGACATTTTTGCCTATTTTGGAGATTATTTTGGATGAATATATAAATACTGTATATATAAATATATATATATATATAAAGGTATATAGTATAAGTTTACATATATGTATTTGTGTATGTGTATATGTGTTTTATTTAACAAATAATTAACAAATAAAATTACAGAGCAAACTAGCAATCATTTATTTCTACTCCTGCAGTTCCAGGAGAGACTATCTATTGCCCGTAACCGAAAATCAGAGGAGGATCTTTTTGGTACCAGTCAGAGAGGATCCCCCCAGCTTTCTCCAGAACCTCTGTCACAGGTAGAATCAAGCTTTGTTATCCTGGTATTAGCAGGGACGGTACTAAAGCAGGATGACTAGAGTCTGAACCTTATGTTATTGTCTGTCCGATAGCTCTTCCTCTGGTACCTGAAGCTTTGTTATCCTGGTATTAGCAGGGACGGTACTAAAGCAGGATGACTAGAGCCTGAACCTTATAAGTTATAGTCTGTCCTATAGCTCTTCCTCTGGTACCTGAAGCTTTGTTATCCTGGTATTAGCAGGGACGGTACTAAGCAGGATGACTGGAGCCTGAACCTTATAAGTTATAGTCTGTCCTATACCTCTTCCTGTGGTACCTGAAGCTTTATCCTGGTATTAGCAGGGACGGTACTAAAGCAGGATGACTAGAGCCTGAAGCTTATGTTATTGTCTGTCCGATAGCTCTTCCTCTGGTACCTGAAGCTTTGTTATCCTGGTATGGGCAGGGACGGTACTAAAGCAGGATGACTGGAGCCTGAACCATATAAGTTATAGTCTGTCCTATAGCTCTTCCTGTGGTACCTGAAGCTTTGTTATCCTAGTATTAGCAGGGACGGTACTAAAGCAGGATGACTAGAGCCTGAACCTTATAAGTTATCGTCTGTCCTATAGCTCTTCCTATGGTACCTGAAGCTTTGTTATCCTGGTATTAGCAAGGACGGTACTAAAGCAGGATGACTAGAGCCTGAACCTTATAAGTTATAGTCTGTCCTATAGCTCTTCCTCTGGTACCTGAAGCTTTGTTATCCTGGTATTAGCAGGGACGGTACTAAAGCAGGATGACTAGAGTCTGAACCTTATAAGTTATAGTCTGTCCTATAGCTCTTCCTCTGGTACCTGAAGCTTTGTTATCCTGGTATGGACAGGACGGTACTAAAGCAGGATGACTAGAGCCTGAACCTTATAAGTTATAGTCTGTCCTATAGCTCTTCCTGTGGTACCTGAAGCTTTGCTATCCTGGTATGGACAGGACGGTACTAAAGCAGGATGACTAGAGTCTGAACCTTATAAGTTATAGCCTGTCCTATAGCTCTTCCTCTGGTACCTGAAGCTTTGTTATCCTGGTATTAGCAGGGACGGTACTAAAGCAGGATGACTAGAGCCTGAACCTTATAAGTTATAGTCTGTCCTATAGCTCTTCCTCTGGTACCTGAAGCTTTGTTATCCTGGTATGGACAGGGACGGTACTAAAGCAGGATGACTAGAGCCTGAACCTTATAAGTTATAGTCTGTCCTATAGCTCTTCCTCTGGTACCTGAAGCTTTGTTATCCTGGTATGGACAGGGACGGTACTAAAGCAGGATGACTAGAGCCTGAACCTTATAAGTTGTAGTCTGTCCTATAGCTCTTCCTCTGGTACCTGAAGCTTTGTTATCCTGGTATGGGCAGGGACGGTACTAAAGCAGGATGACTAGAGCCTGAACCTTATAAGTTATAGTCTGTCCTTTAGCTCTTCCTGTGGTACCTGAAGCTTTGTTATCCTGGTATGGACAGGGACGGTACTAAAGCAGGATGACTAGAGTCTGAACCTTATAAGTTATAGTCAGTCCTATAGCTCTTCCTGTGGTACCTGAAGCTTTGTTATCCTGGTATTAGCAGGGACGGCACTAAAGCAGGATGACTAGAGCCTGAACCTTATAAGTTATAGTCTGTCCTATAGCTCTTCCTCTGGTACCTGAAGCTTTGTTATCCTGGTATGGACAGGGACGGTACTAAAGCAGGATGACTAGAGCCTGAACCTTATAAGTTATAGTCTGTCCTTTAGCTCTTCCTGTGGTACCTGAAGTTTTGTTATCCTGGTATTAGCAGGGACGGCACTAAAGCAGGATGACTAGAGCCTGAACCTTATAAGTTATAGTCTGTCCTATAGCTCTTCCTGTGGTACCTGAAGCTTTGTTATCCTGGTATTAGCAGGGACGGCACTAAAGCAGGATGACTAGAGCCTGAACCTTATAAGTTATAGTCTGTCCTATACCTCTTCCTCTGGTACCTGAAGCTTTGTTATCCTGGTATGGACAGGGACGGTACTAAAGCAGGATGAGTAGAGTCTGAACCATATAAGTTATAGTCTGTCCTATAGCTCTTCCTCTGGTACCTGAAGCTTTGTAATCCTGGTATTAGAAGGGACGGTACTAAAGCAGGATGACTAGAGCCTGAACCTTATAAGTTATAGTCTGTCCTATACCTCTTCCTCTGGTACCTGAAGCTTTGTTATCCTGGTATGGACAGGGACGGTACTAAAGCAGGATGAGTAGAGTCTGAACCATATAGGTTATAGTCTGTCCTATAGCTCTTCCTCTGGTACCTGAAGCTTTGTTATCCTGGTATTAGAAGGGACGGTACTAAAGCAGGATGACTAGAGCCTGAACCTTATAAGTTATAGTCTGTCCTATACCTCTTCCTCTGGTACCTGAAGCTTTGTTATCCTGGTATGGACAGGGACGGTACTAAAGCAGGATGAGTAGAGTCTGAACCATATAAGTTATAGTCTGTCCTATAGCTCTTCCTCTGGTACCTGAAGCTTTGTTATCCTGGTATTAGAAGGGACGGTACTAAAGCAGGATGACTAGAGCCTGAACCATATAAGTTATAGTCTGTCCTATAGCTCTTCCTGTGGTACCTGAAGCTTTGTTATCCTGGTATTAGAAGGGACGGTACTAAAGCAGGATGACTAGAGCCTGAACCTTATAAGTTATAGTCTGTCCTATAGCTCTTCCTGTGGTACCTGAAGCTTTATTATCCTGGTATGGACAGGGACGGTACTAAAGCAGGATGACTAGAGCCTGAACCTTATAAGTTATAGTCTGTCCTATAGCTCTTCCTCTGGTACCTGAAGCTTTGTTATCCTGGTAATAGCAGTGACGGTACTAAAGCAGGATGACTAGAGCCTGAACCTTATAAGTTATAGTCTGTCCTATAGCTCTTCCTGTGGTACCTGAAGCTTTGTTATCCTGGTAATAGCAGTGACGGTACTAAAGCAGGATGACTAGAGCCTGAACCTTATGTTATTGTCTGTCCGATAGCTCTTCCTATGATACCTGAAGCTTTTTTATCCTGGTATTAGCAGGGACGGTACTAAAGCAGGATGACTAGAGCCTGAACCTTATAAGTTATAGTCTGTCCTATAGCTCTTCCTGTGGTACCTGAAGCTTTGTTATCCTGGTATGGACAGGGACGGTTCTAAAGCAGGATGACTAGAGCCTGAACCTTATAAGTTATAGTCTGTCCTACAGCTCTTCCTGTGGTACCTGAAGCTTTGTTATTCTGGTATGGACAGGGACGGTACTAAAGCAGGATGACTAGAGCCTGAACCTTATAAGTTATAATCTGTCCTATAGCTCTTCCTCTGGTACCTGAAGCTTTGTTATCCTGGTATTAGCAGGGATGGTACTAAAGCAGGATGAGTAGAGTCTGAACCTTATAAGTTATAGTCTGTCCTATAGCTCTTCCTCTGGTACCTGAAGCTTTGTTATCCTGGTATTAGCAGGGATGGTACTAAAGCAGGATGAGTAGAGTCTGAACCTTATAAGTTATAGCCTGTCCTACAGCTCTTCCTATGGTACCTGAAGCTTTGTTATCCTGGTATTAGCAGGGACGGTACTAAAGCAGGATGAGTAGAGCCTGAACCTTATAAGTTATTGTCTGTCCTATAGCTCTTCCTGTGGTACCTGAAGCTTTGTTATCCTGGTATTAGCAGGGACGGCACTAAAGCAGGATGACTAGAGCCTGAACCTTATAAGTTATAGTCTGTCCTATAGCTCTTCCTGTGGTACCTGAAGCTTTGTTATCCTGGTATGGACAGGGACGGTACTAAAGCAGGATGACTAGAGCCTGAACCTTATAAGTTATAGTCTGTCCTATAGCTCTTCCTCTGGTACCTGAAGCTTTGTTATCCTGTTATTAGCAGGGACGGTACTAAAGCAGGATGACTAGAGTCTGAACCTTATAAGTTATAGTCTGTCCTATAGCTCTTCCTATGGTACCTGAAGCTTTGTTATCTTGGTATTAGCAGGGACGGTACTAAAGCAGGATGACTAGAGCCTGAACCTTATAAGTTATAGTCTGTCCTATAGCTCTTCCTGTGGTACCTGAAGCTTTGTTATCCTGGTAATAGCAGGGACGGTACTAAGCAGGATGACTAGAGCCTGAACCTTATAAGTTATAGCCTGTCCTATAGCTCTTCCTCTGGTACCTGAAGCTTTGTTATCCTGGTATTAGCAGGGACGGTACTAAAGCAGGATGACTGGAGCCTGAACCATATAAGTTATAGTCTGTCTTATAGCTCTTCCTCTGGTACCTGAAGCTTTGTTATCCTGGTATTAGCAGGGACGGTACTAAAACAGGATGACTAGAGTCTGAACCTTATAAGTTATAGTCTGTCCTATAGCTCTTCCTCTGGTACCTGAAGCTTTGTTATCCTGGTATTAGCAGCGACGGTACTAAAGCAGGATGACTAGAGCCTGAACCTTATGTTATTGTCTGTCCGATAGCTTTTCCTCTGGTACCTGAAGCTTTGTTATCCTGGTATTAGCAGGGACGGTACTAAAGCAGGATGAGTAGAGCCTGAACCTTATAAGTTATAGTCTGTCCTATAGCTCTTCCTGTGGTACCTGGAGCTTTGTTATCCTGGTATTAGCAGGGACGGTACTAAAGCAGGATGACTAGAGCCTGAACCTTATAAGTTATAGTCTGTCCTATAGCTCTTCCTGTGGTACATGAAGCTTTATCCTGGTATTAGCAAGGACGGTACTAAAGCAGGATGACTGGAGCCTGAACCATATAAGTTATAGTCTGTCCTATAGCTCTTCCTGTGGTACCTGAAGCTTTTTTATCCTGGTATTAGCAGGGACGGTACTAAAGCAGGATGACTAGAGCCTGAACCTTATAAGTTATAGTCTGTCCTATAGCCCTTCCTGTGGTACCTGAAGCTTTGTTATCCTGGTATGGACAGGGACGGCACTAAAGCAGGATGACTAGAGCCTGAACCTTAGAAGTTATAGCCTGTCCTATACCTCTTCCTGTGGTACCTGAAGCTCTGTTATCCTGGTATGGACAGGGACGGTACTAAAGCAGGATGACTAGAGCCTGAACCTTATGTTATTGTCTGTCCGATAGCTCTTCCTCTGGTACCTGAAGCTTTATCCTGGTATGGGCAGGGACGGTACTAAAGCAGGATGACTAGAGCCTGAACCTTATAAGTTATAGTCTGTCCTATAGCTCTTCCTGTGGTACCTGAAGCTTTGTTATCCTGGTATTAGAAGGGACGGTACTAAAGCAGGATGACTAGAGCCTGAACCTTATAAGTTATAGTCTGTCCTATAGCTCTTCCTGTGGTACCTGAAGCTTTGTTATCCTGGTATTAGAAGGGACGGTACTAAAGCAGGATGACTACAGCCTGAACCTTATAAGTTATCGTCTGTCCTACAGCTCTTCCTGTGGTACCTAAAGCTTTGTTATCCTGGTATGGACAGGGACGGTACTAAAGCAGGAGTACTAGAGCCTGAACCTTATGTTATAGTCTGTCCTATAGCTCTTCCTGTGGTACCTGAAGCTTTGTTATCCTGGTATGGACAGGGACGGTAGTAAAGCAGGATGACTAGAGTCTGAACCTTATAAGTTATAGCCTGTCCAATAGCTCTTCCTGTGGTACCTGAAGCTTTATCCTGGTATTAGCAAGGACGGTACTAAAGCAGGATGACTGGAGCCTGAACCATATAAGTTATAGTCTGTCCTATAGCTCTTCCTGTGGTACCTGAAGATTTGTTATCCTGGCATTAGCAGGGACGGTACTAAAGCAGGATGACTAGAGCCTGAACCTTATAAGTTATAGTCTGTCCTATAGCTCTTCCTGTGGTACCTGAAGCTTTGTTATCCTGGTATTAGAAGGGACGGTACTAAAGCAGGATGACTAGAGCCTGAACCTTAAAAGTTATAGTCTGTCCTATACCTCTTCCTCTGGTACCTGAAGCTTTGTTATCCTGGTATGGACAGGGACGGTACTAAAGCAGGATGACTAGAGCCTGAACCTTATAAGTTATAGTCTGTCCTTTAGCTCTTCCTGTGGTACCTGAAGCTTTGTTATCCTGGTATGGAGAGGGACGGTACTAAACCAGGATGACTAGAGCCTGAACCTTATAAGTTATAGTCTGTCCTATAGCTCTTCCTGTGGTACCTGAAGCTTTGTTATCCTGGTATTAGAAGGGACGGTACTAAAGCAGGATGACTAGAGCCTGAACCTTAAAAGTTATAGTCTGTCCTATACCTCTTCCTCTGGTACCTGAAGCTTTGTTATCCTGGTATGGACAGGGACGGTACTAAAGCAGGATGACTAGAGCCTGAACCTTATAAGTTATAGTCTGTCCTTTAGCTCTTCCTGTGGTACCTGAAGCTTTGTTATCCTGGTATGGACAGGGACGGTACTAAAGCAGGATGACTAGAGTCTGAACCTTAAAAGTTATAGTCTGTCCTATAGCTCTTCCTCTGGTACCTGAAGCTTTGTTATCCTAGTATGGACAGGGACGGTACTAAAGCAGGATGACTAGAGCCTGAACCTTATAAGTTATAGTCTGTCCTTTAGCTCTTCCTGTGGTACCTGAAGCTTTGTTATCCTGGTATGGACAGGGACGGTACTAAAGCAGGATGACTAGAGCCTGAACCTTATAAGTTATAGTCTGTCCTATAGCTCTTCCTCTGGTACCTGAAGCTTTGTTATCCTGGTAATAGCAGTGACGGTACTAAAGCAGGATGACTAGAGCCTGAACCTTATAAGTTATAGTCTGTCCTATAGCTCTTCCTATGGTACCTGAAGCTTTGTTATCCTGGTATTAGCAGGGACGGTACTAAAGCAGGATGACTAGAGCCTGAACCTTATAAGTTATAGTCTGTCCTATAGCTCTTCCTCTGGTACCTGAAGCTTTGTTATCCTGGTATTAGCAGGGACGGTACTAAAGCAGGATGAGTAGAGTCTGAACCTTATAAGTTATAGCCTGTCCTACAGCTCTTCCTATGGTACCTGAAGCTTTGTTATCCTGGTAATAGCAGTGACGGTACTAAGCAGGATGACTAGAGCCTGAACCTTATAAGTTATAGCCTGTCCTATAGCTCTTCCTCTGGTACCTGAAGCTTTGTTATCCTGGTATTAGCAGGGACGGTACTAAGCAGGATGACTAGAGCCTGAACCTTATATGTTATAGCCTGTCCTATAGCTCTTCCTCTGGTACCTGAAGCTTTGTTATCCTGGTATTAGCAGCGACGGTACTAAAGCAGGATGACTAGAGCCTGAACCTTATGTTATTGTCTGTCCGATAGCTCTTCCTCTGGTACCTGAAGCTTTGTTATCCTGGTATTAGCAGGGACTGTACTAAAGCAGGATGACTAGAGCCTGATCCTTATAAGTTATAGTCTGTCCTATAGCTCTTCCTATGATACCTGAAGCTTTGTTATCCTGGTATTAGCAGGGACGGTACTAAAGCAGGATGAGTAGAGCCTGAACCTTATAAGTTATAGTCTGTCCTATAGCTATTCCTGTGGTACCTGAAGCTTTGTTATCCTGGTATTAGCAGGGACGGTACTAAAGCAGGATGACTAGAGCCTGAACCTTATAAGTTATAGTCTGTCCTATAGCTCTTCCTGTGGTACCTGAAGCTTTATCCTGGTATTAGCAAGGACGGTACTAAAGCAGGATGACTGGAGCCTGAACCATATAAGTTATAGTCTGTCCTATAGCTCTTCCTGTGGTACCTGAAGCTTTTTTATCCTGGTATTAGCAGGGACGGTACTAAAGCAGGATGACTAGAGCCTGAACCTTATAAGTTATAGTCTGTCCTATAGCTCTTCCTGTGGTACCTGAAGCTTTGTTATCCTGGTATTAGAAGGGACGGTACTAAAGCAGGATGACTAGAGTCTGAACCTTATAAGTTATAGTCTGTCCTATAGCTCTTCCTGTGGTACCTGAAGCTTTGTTATCCTGGTATGGACAGGGACGGCACTAAAGCAGGATGACTAGAGCCTGAACCTTAGAAGTTATAGCCTGTCCTATACCTCTTCCTGTCGTACCTGAAGCTCTGTTATCCTGGTATGGACAGGGACGGTACTAAAGCAGGATGACTAGAGCCTGAACCTTATGTTATTGTCTGTCCGATAGCTCTTCCTCTGGTACCTGAAGCTTTATCCTGGTATGGGCAGGGACGGTACTAAAGCAGGATGACTAGAGCCTGAACCTTATAAGTTATAGTCTGTCCTATAGCTCTTCCTGTGGTACCTGAAGCTTTGTTATCCTGGTATTAGAAGGGACGGTACTAAAGCAGGATGACTAGAGCCTGAACCTTATAAGTTATAGTCTGTCCTATAGCTCTTCCTGTGGTACCTGAAGCTTTGTTATCCTGGTATGGACAGGGACGGCACTAAAGCAGGATGACTAGAGCCTGAACCTTAGAAGTTATAGCCTGTACTATACCTCTTCCTGTGGTACCTGAAGCTCTGTTATCCTGGTATGGACAGGGACGGTACTAAAGCAGGATGACTAGAGCCTGAACCTTGTTATTGTCTGTCCGATAGCTCTTCCTCTGGTACCTGAAGCTTTGTTATCCTGGTAATAGCAGTGACGGTACTAAAGCAGGATGACTAGAGCCTGAACCTTATAAGTTATAGTCTGTCCTATAGCTCTTCCTGTGGTACCTGAAGCTTTGTTATCCTGGTAATAGCAGTGACGGTACTAAAGCAGGATGACTAGAGCCTGAACCTTATAAGTTATAGTCTGTCCTTTAGCTCTTCCTATGGTACCTGAAGCTTTGTTATCCTGGTATTAGCAGGGACGGTACTAAAGCAGGATGACTAGAGCCTGAACCTTATAAGTTATAGTCTGTCCTATAGCTCTTCCTGTGGTACCTGAAGCTTTGTTATCCTGGTATGGACAGGGACGGTTCTAAAGCAGGATGACTAGAGCCTGAACCTTATAAGTTATAGTCTGTCCTACAGCTCTTCCTGTGGTACCTGAAGCTTTGTTATTCTGGTATGGACAGGGACGGTACTAAAGCAGGATGACTAGAGCCTGAACCTTATAAGTTATAATCTGTCCTATAGCTCTTCCTCTGGTACCTGAAGCTTTGTTATCCTGGTATTAGCAGGGATGGTACTAAAGCAGGATGAGTAGAGTCTGAACCTTATAAGTTATAGTCTGTCCTATAGCTCTTCCTCTGGTACCTGAAGCTTTGTTATCCTGGTATTAGCAGGGATGGTACTAAAGCAGGATGAGTAGAGTCTGAACCTTATAAGTTATAGCCTGTCCTACAGCTCTTCCTATGGTACCTGAAGCTTTGTTATCCTGGTATTAGCAGGGACGGTACTAAAGCAGGATGAGTAGAGCCTGAACCTTATAAGTTATTGTCTGTCCTATAGCTCTTCCTGTGGTACCTGAAGCTTTGTTATCCTGGTATTAGCAGGGACGGCACTAAAGCAGGATGACTAGAGCCTGAACCTTATAAGTTATAGTCTGTCCTATAGCTCTTCCTGTGGTACCTGAAGCTTTGTTATCCTGGTATGGACAGGGACGGTACTAAAGCAGGATGACTAGAGCCTGAACCTTATAAGTTATAGTCTGTCCTATAGCTCTTCCTCTGGTACCTGAAGCTTTGTTATCCTGGTATTAGCAGGGACGGTACTAAAGCAGGATGACTAGAGTCTGAACCTTATAAGTTATAGTCTGTCCTATAGCTCTTCCTATGGTACCTGAAGCTTTGTTATCTTGGTATTAGCAGGGACGGTACTAAAGCAGGATGACTAGAGCCTGAACCTTATAAGTTATAGTCTGTCCTATAGCTCTTCCTGTGGTACCTGAAGCTTTGTTATCCTGGTAATAGCAGGGACGGTACTAAGCAGGATGACTAGAGCCTGAACCTTATAAGTTATAGCCTGTCCTATAGCTCTTCCTCTGGTACCTGAAGCTTTGTTATCCTGGTATTAGCAGGGACGGTACTAAAGCAGGATGACTGGAGCCTGAACCATATAAGTTATAGTCTGTCTTATAGCTCTTCCTCTGGTACCTGAAGCTTTGTTATCCTGGTATTAGCAGGGACGGTACTAAAACAGGATGACTAGAGTCTGAACCTTATAAGTTATAGTCTGTCCTATAGCTCTTCCTCTGGTACCTGAAGCTTTGTTATCCTGGTATTAGCAGCGACGGTACTAAAGCAGGATGACTAGAGCCTGAACCTTATGTTATTGTCTGTCCGATAGCTCTTCCTCTGGTACCTGAAGCTTTGTTATCCTGGTATTAGCAGGGACGGTACTAAAGCAGGATGAGTAGAGCCTGAACCTTATAAGTTATAGTCTGTCCTATAGCTCTTCCTGTGGTACCTGGAGCTTTGTTATCCTGGTATTAGCAGGGACGGTACTAAAGCAGGATGACTAGAGCCTGAACCTTATAAGTTATAGTCTGTCCTATAGCTCTTCCTGTGGTACCTGAAGCTTTATCCTGGTATTAGCAAGGACGGTACTAAAGCAGGATGACTGGAGCCTGAACCTTATAAGTTATAGTCTGTCCTATAGCTCTTCCTGTGGTACCTGAAGCTTTTTTATCCTGGTATTAGCAGGGACGGTACTAAAGCAGGATGACTAGAGCCTGAACCTTATAAGTTATAGTCTGTCCTATAGCCCTTCCTGTGGTACCTGAAGCTTTGTTATCCTGGTATGGACAGGGACGGCACTAAAGCAGGATGACTAGAGCCTGAACCTTAGAAGTTATAGCCTGTCCTATACCTCTTCCTGTGGTACCTGAAGCTCTGTTATCCTGGTATGGACAGGGACGGTACTAAAGCAGGATGACTAGAGCCTGAACCTTATGTTATTGTCTGTCCGATAGCTCTTCCTCTGGTACCTGAAGCTTTATCCTGGTATGGGCAGGGACGGTACTAAAGCAGGATGACTAGAGCCTGAACCTTATAAGTTATAGTCTGTCCTATAGCTCTTCCTGTGGTACCTGAAGCTTTGTTATCCTGGTATTAGAAGGGACGGTACTAAAGCAGGATGACTAGAGCCTGAACCTTATAAGTTATAGTCTGTCCTATAGCTCTTCCTGTGGTACCTGAAGCTTTGTTATCCTGGTATTAGAAGGGACGGTACTAAAGCAGGATGACTACAGCCTGAACCTTATAAGTTATCGTCTGTCCTACAGCTCTTCCTGTGGTACCTAAAGCTTTGTTATCCTGGTATGGACAGGGACGGTACTAAAGCAGGAGTACTAGAGCCTGAACCTTATGTTATAGTCTGTCCTATAGCTCTTCCTGTGGTACCTGAAGCTTTGTTATCCTGGTATGGACAGGGACGGTAGTAAAGCAGGATGACTAGAGTCTGAACCTTATAAGTTATAGCCTGTCCAATAGCTCTTCCTGTGGTACCTGAAGCTTTATCCTGGTATTAGCAAGGACGGTACTAAAGCAGGATGACTGGAGCCTGAACCATATAAGTTATAGTCTGTCCTATAGCTCTTCCTGTGGTACCTGAAGTTTTGTTATCCTGGCATTAGCAGGGACGGTACTAAAGCAGGATGACTAGAGCCTGAACCTTATAAGTTATAGTCTGTCCTATAGCTCTTCCTGTGGTACCTGAAGCTTTGTTATCCTGGTATTAGAAGGGACGGTACTAAAGCAGGATGACTAGAGCCTGAACCTTAAAAGTTATAGTCTGTCCTATACCTCTTCCTCTGGTACCTGAAGCTTTGTTATCCTGGTATGGACAGGGACGGTACTAAAGCAGGATGACTAGAGCCTGAACCTTATAAGTTATAGTCTGTCCTTTAGCTCTTCCTGTGGTACCTGAAGCTTTGTTATCCTGGTATGGAGAGGGACGGTACTAAAGCAGGATGACTAGAGCCTGAACCTTATAAGTTATAGTCTGTCCTATAGCTCTTCCTGTGGTACCTGAAGCTTTGTTATCCTGGTATTAGCAGGGACGGTACTAAAGCAGGATGACTAGAGCCTGAACCTTAAAAGTTATAGTCTGTCCTATACCTCTTCCTCTGGTACCTGAAGCTTTGTTATCCTGGTATGGACAGGGACGGTACTAAAGCAGGATGACTAGAGCCTGAACCTTATAAGTTATAGTCTGTCCTTTAGCTCTTCCTGTGGTACCTGAAGCTTTGTTATCCTGGTATGGACAGGGACGGTACTAAAGCAGGATGACTAGAGTCTGAACCTTAAAAGTTATAGTCTGTCCTATACCTCTTCCTCTGGTACCTGAAGCTTTGTTATCCTAGTATGGACAGGGACGGTACTAAAGCAGGATGACTAGAGCCTGAACCTTATAAGTTATAGTCTGTCCTTTAGCTCTTCCTGTGGTACCTGAAGCTTTGTTATCCTGGTATGGACAGGGACGGTACTAAAGCAGGATGACTAGAGCCTGAACCTTATAAGTTATAGTCTGTCCTATAGCTCTTCCTCTGGTACCTGAAGCTTTGTTATCCTGGTAATAGCAGTGACGGTACTAAAGCAGGATGACTAGAGCCTGAACCTTATAAGTTATAGTCTGTCCTATAGCTCTTCCTATGCTACCTGAAGCTCTGTTATCCTGGTATTAGCAGGGACGGTACTAAAGCAGGATGACTAGAGCCTGAACCTTATAAGTTATAGTCTGTCCTATAGCTCTTCCTCTGGTACCTGAAGCTTTGTTATCCTGGTATTAGCAGGGACGGTACTAAAGCAGGATGAGTAGAGTCTGAACCTTATAAGTTATAGCCTGTCCTACAGCTCTTCCTATGGTACCTGAAGCTTTGTTATCCTGGTAATAGCAGTGACGGTACTAAGCAGGATGACTAGAGCCTGAACCTTATAAGTTATAGCCTGTCCTATAGCTCTTCCTCTGGTACCTGAAGCTTTGTTATCCTGGTATTAGCAGGGACGGTACTAAGCAGGATGACTAGAGCCTGAACCTTATATGTTATAGCCTGTCCTATAGCTCTTCCTCTGGTACCTGAAGCTTTGTTATCCTGGTATTAGCAGCGACGGTACTAAAGCAGGATGACTAGAGCCTGAACCTTATGTTATTGTCTGTCCGATAGCTCTTCCTCTGGTACCTGAAGCTTTGTTATCCTGGTATTAGCAGGGACTGTACTAAAGCAGGATGACTAGAGCCTGATCCTTATAAGTTATAGTCTGTCCTATAGCTCTTCCTATGATACCTGAAGCTTTGTTATCCTGGTATTAGCAGGGACGGTACTAAAGCAGGATGAGTAGAGCCTGAACCTTATAAGTTATAGTCTGTCCTATAGCTCTTCCTGTGGTACCTGAAGCTTTGTTATCCTGGTATTAGCAGGGACGGTACTAAAGCAGGATGACTAGAGCCTGAACCTTATAAGTTATAGTCTGTCCTATAGCTCTTCCTGTGGTACCTGAAGCTTTATCCTGGTATTAGCAAGGACGGTACTAAAGCAGGATGACTGGAGCCTGAACCATATAAGTTATAGTCTGTCCTATAGCTCTTCCTGTGGTACCTGAAGCTTTTTTATCCTGGTATTAGCAGGGACGGTACTAAAGCAGGATGACTAGAGCCTGAACCTTATAAGTTATAGTCTGTCCTATAGCTCTTCCTGTGGTACCTAAAGCTTTGTTATCCTGGTATTAGAAGGGACGGTACTAAAGCAGGATGACTAGAGTCTGAACCTTATAAGTTATAGTCTGTCCTATAGCTCTTCCTGTGGTACCTGAAGCTTTGTTATCCTGGTATGGACAGGGACGGCACTAAAGCAGGATGACTAGAGCCTGAACCTTAGAAGTTATAGCCTGTCCTATACCTCTTCCTGTCGTACCTGAAGCTCTGTTATCCTGGTATGGACAGGGACGGTACTAAAGCAGGATGACTAGAGCCTGAACCTTATGTTATTGTCTGTCCGATAGCTCTTCCTCTGGTACCTGAAGCTTTATCCTGGTATGGGCAGGGACGGTACTAAAGCAGGATGACTAGAGCCTGAACCTTATAAGTTATAGTCTGTCCTATAGCTCTTCCTGTGGTACCTGAAGCTTTGTTATCCTGGTATTAGAAGGGACGGTACTAAAGCAGGATGACTAGAGCCTGAACCTTATAAGTTATAGTCTGTCCTATAGCTCTTCCTGTGGTACCTGAAGCTTTGTTATCCTGGTATGGACAGGGACGGCACTAAAGCAGGATGACTAGAGCCTGAACCTTAGAAGTTATAGCCTGTACTATACCTCTTCCTGTGGTACCTGAAGCTCTGTTATCCTGGTATGGACAGGGACGGTACTAAAGCAGGATGACTAGAGCCTGAACCTTGTTATTGTCTGTCCGATAGCTCTTCCTCTGGTACCTGAAGCTTTATCCTGGTATGGGCAGGGACGGTACTAAAGCAGGATGACTAGAGCCTGAACCTTATAAGTTATAGTCTGTCCTATAGCTCTTCCTGTGGTACCTGAAGCTTTGTTATCCTGGTATTAGAAGGGACGGTACTAAAGCAGGATGACTACAACCTGAACCTTATAAGTTATCATCTGTCCTACAGCTCTTCCTGTGGTACCTAAAGCTTTGTTATCCTGGTATGGACAGGGACGGTACTAAAGCAGGATGACTAGAGCCTGAACCTTATAAGTTATAGTCTGTCCTATAGCTCTTCCTGTGGTACCTGAAGCTTTGTTATCCTGGTATTAGAAGGGACGGTACTAAAGCAGGATGACTACAGCCTGAAGCTTATAAGTTATCGTCTGTCCTACAGCTCTTCCTGTGGTACCTAAAGCTTTGTTATCCTGGTATGGACAGGGACGGTACTAAAGCAGGAGTACTAGAGCCTGAACCTTATGTTATAGTCTGTCCTATAGCTCTTCCTGTGGTACCTGAAGCTTTGTTATCCTGGTATGGACAGGGACGGTAGTAAAGCAGGATGACTAGAGTCTGAACCTTATAAGTTATAGCCTGTCCAATAGCTCTTCCTGTGGTACCTGAAGCTTTATCCTGGTATTAGCAAGGACGGTACTAAAGCAGGATGACTGGAGCCTGAACCATATAAGTTATAGTCTGTCCTATAGCTCTTCCTGTGGTACCTGAAGTTTTGTTATCCTGGTATTAGCAGGGACAGTACTAAAGCAGGATGACTAGAGCCTGAACCTTATAAGTTATAGTCTGTCCTATAGCTCTTCCTGTGGTACCTGAAGCTTTGTTATCCTGGTATTAGAAGGGACGGTACTAAAGCAGGATGACTAGAGTCTGAACCTTATAAGTTATAGTCTGTCCTATAGCTCTTCCGGTGGTACCTGAAGCTTTGTTATCCTGGTATTAGCAGGGATGGCACTAAAGCAGGATGACTGGAGCCTGAACCTTATAAGTTATAGTCTGTCCTATAGCTCTTCCTGTGGTACCTGAAGCTTTGTTATCCTGGTATGGGCAGGGACGGTACTAAAGCAGGATGACTAGAGCCTGAACCTTATAAGTTATAGTCTGTCCTATAGCTCTTCCTGTGGTACCTGAAGCTTTGTTATCCTGGTATTAGCAAGGACGGTACTAAAGCAGGATGACTAGAGCCTGAACCTTATAAGTTATAGTCAGTCCTATAGCTCTTCCTGTGGTACCTGAAGCTTTGTTATCCTGGTATTAGCAAGGACGGTACTAAAGCAGGATGACTAGAGTCTGAACCTTATAAGTTATAGTCAGTCCTATAGCGGTTCCTCTGGTACCTGAAGCTTTATTATCCTGGTATTAGCAGGGACGGTACTAAAGCAGGATGACTAGAGCCTAAACCTTATAAATTATAGTCTGTCCTATAGCTCTTCCTGTGGTACCTGAAGCTTTGTTATCCTGGTATTAGCAAGGACGGTACTAAAGCAGGATGACTAGAGTCTGAACCTTAAAAGTTATAGTCTGTCCTATAGCTCTTCCGCTGGTACCTGAAGCTTTGTTATCCTGGTATTAGCAGGGACGGTACTAAAGCAGGATGAGTAGAGCCTGAACCTTATAAGTTATAGTCTGTCCTATAGCTCTTCCTGTGGTACCTGAAGCTTTGTTATCCTGGTATGGAGAGGGACGGTACTAAAGCAGGATGACTAGAGCCTGAACCTTATAAGTTATAGTCTGTCCTATAGCTCTTCCTGTGGTACCTGAAGCTTTGTTATCCTGGTATTAGCAGGGACGGTACTAAAGCAGGATGACTAGATTCTGAACCTTATAAGTTATAATCTGTCCTATAGCTCTTCCTGTGGTACCTGAAGCTTTGTTATCCTGGTATGGAGAGGGACGGTACTAAAGCAGGATGACTAGAGCCTGAACCTTATAAGTTATAGTCTGTCCTATAGCTCTTCCTCTGGTACCTGAAGCTTTGTTATCCTGGTATTAGCAGGGACTGTACTAAAGCAGGATGACTAGAGCCTAAACCTTATAAATTATAGTCTGTCCTATAGCTCTTCCTGTGGTACCTGAAGCTTTATCCTGGTATTAGCAAGGACGGTACTAATGCAGGTTGACTAGAGTCTGAACCTTAAAAGTTATAGTCAGTCCTATAGCTGTTCCTCTGGTACCTGAAGCTTTGTTATCCTGGTATTAGCAGGGACGGTACTAAAGCAGGATGACTAGAGCCTAAACCTTATAAATTATAGTCTGTCCTATAGCTCTTCCTGTGGTACCTGAAGCTTTATCCTGGTATTAGCAAGGACGGTACTAATGCAGGTTGACTAGAGTCTGAACCTTAAAAGTTATAGTCAGTCCTATAGCTGTTCCTGTGGTACCTGAAGCTTTGTTATCCTGGTATTAGAAGGGACGGTACTAAAGCAGGATGACTAGAGTCTGAACCTTATAAGTTATAGTCTGTCCTATAGCGGTTCCTCTGGTACCTGAAGCTTTGTTATCCTGGTATTAGCAGGGACGGTACTAAAGCAGGATGACTAGAGCCTAAACCTTATAAATTATAGTCTGTCCTATAGCTCTTCCTGTGGTACCTGAAGCTTTGTTATCCTGGTATTAGCAAGGACGGTACTAAAGCAGGATGACTAGAGCCTGAACCTTATAAGTTATAGTCTGTCCTATAGCTCTTCCTCTGGTACCTGAAGCTTTGTTATCCTGGTATTAGCAGGGACGGTACTAAAGCAGGATGACTAGAGCCTGAACCTTAAAAGTTATAGTCTGTCCTATAGCTCTTCCTCTGGTACCTGAAGCTTTGTTATCCTGGTATGGAGAGGGACGGTACTAAAGCAGGATGACTAGAGCCTGAACCTTATAAGTTATAGTCTGTCCTATAGCTCTTCCTGTGGTACCTGAAGCTTTGTTATCCTGGTATTAGAAGGGACGGTACTAAAGCAGGATGACTAGAGCCTGAACCTTATAAGTTATAGTCTGTCCTATAGCTCTTCCTGTGGTACCTGAAGCTTTGTTATCCTGGTATTAGAAGGGACGGTACTAAAGCAGGATGACTACAGCCTGAACCTTATAAGTTATCGTCTGTCCTACAGCTCTTCCTGTGGTACCTAAAGCTTTGTTATCCTGGTATGGACAGGGACGGTACTAAAGCAGGAGTACTAGAGCCTGAACCTTATGTTATAGTCTGTCCTATAGCTCTTCCTGTGGTACCTGAAGCTTTGTTATCCTGGTATGGACAGGGACGGTAGTAAAGCAGGATGACTAGAGTCTGAACCTTATAAGTTATAGCCTGTCCAATAGCTCTTCCTGTGGTACCTGAAGCTTTATCCTGGTATTAGCAAGGACGGCACTAAAGCAGGATGACTGGAGCCTGAACCATATAAGTTATAGTCTGTCCTATAGCTCTTCCTGTGGTACCTGAAGTTTTGTTATCCTGGCATTAGCAGGGACGGTACTAAAGCAGGATGACTAGAGCCTGAACCTTATAAGTTATAGTCTGTCCTATAGCTCTTCCTGTGGTACCTGAAGCTTTGTTATCCTGGTATTAGAAGGGACGGTACTAAAGCAGGATGACTAGAGCCTGAACCTTAAAAGTTATAGTCTGTCCTATACCTCTTCCTCTGGTACCTGAAGCTTTGTTATCCTGGTATGGACAGGGACGGTACTAAAGCAGGATGACTAGAGCCTGAACCTTATAAGTTATAGTCTGTCCTATAGCTCTTCCTGTGGTACCTGAAGCTTTGTTATCCTGGTATGGAGAGGGACGGTACTAAAGCAGGATGACTAGAGCCTGAACCTTATAAGTTATAGTCTGTCCTATAGCTCTTCCTGTGGTACCTGAAGCTTTGTTATCCTGGTATTAGAAGGGACGGTACTAAAGCAGGATGACTAGAGCCTGAACCTTAAAAGTTATAGTCTGTCCTATACCTCTTCCTCTGGTACCTGAAGCTTTGTTATCCTGGTATGGACAGGGACGGTACTAAAGCAGGATGACTAGAGCCTGAACCTTATAAGTTATAGTCTGTCCTATAGCTCTTCCTGTGGTACCTGAAGCTTTGTTATCCTGGTATGGACAGGGACGGTACTAAAGCAGGATGACTAGAGTCTGAACCTTAAAAGTTATAGTCTGTCCTATACCTCTTCCTCTGGTACCTGAAGCTTTGTTATCCTAGTATGGACAGGGACGGTACTAAAGCAGGATGACTAGAGCCTGAACCTTATAAGTTATAGTCTGTCCTTTAGCTCTTCCTGTGGTACCTGAAGCTTTGTTATCCTGGTATGGACAGGGACGGTACTAAAGCAGGATGACTAGAGCCTGAACCTTATAAGTTATAGTCTGTCCTATAGCTCTTCCTCTGGTACCTGAAGCTTTGTTATCCTGGTAATAGCAGTGACGGTACTAAAGCAGGATGACTAGAGCCTGAACCTTATAAGTTATAGTCTGTCCTATAGCTCTTCCTATGGTACCTGAAGCTTTGTTATCCTGGTATTAGCAGGGACGGTACTAAAGCAGGATGACTAGAGCCTGAACCTTATAAGTTATAGTCTGTCCTATAGCTCTTCCTCTGGTACCTGAAGCTTTATCCTGGTATTAGCAGGGACGGTACTAAAGCAGGATGACTAGAGCCTGAACCTTAAAAGTTATAGTCTGTCCTATAGCTCTTCCTCTGGTACCTGAAGCTTTGTTATCCTGGTATTAGCAGGGACGGTACTAAAGCAGGATGACTAGAGCCTGAACCTTATAAGTTATAGTCTGTCCTATAGCTCTTCCTGTGGTACCTGAAGCTTTGTTATCCTGGTATTAGAAGGGACGGTACTAAAGCAGGATGACTAGAGCCTGAACCTTATAAGTTATAGTCTGTCCTATAGCTCTTCCTGTGGTACCTGAAGCTTTGTTATCCTGGTATTAGAAGGGACGGTACTAAAGCAGGATGACTACAGCCTGAACCTTATAAGTTATCGTCTGTCCTACAGCTCTTCCTGTGGTACCTAAAGCTTTGTTATCCTGGTATGGACAGGGACGGTACTAAAGCAGGAGTACTAGAGCCTGAACCTTATGTTATAGTCTGTCCTATAGCTCTTCCTGTGGTACCTGAAGCTTTGTTATCCTGGTATGGACAGGGACGGTAGTAAAGCAGGATGACTAGAGTCTGAACCTTATAAGTTATAGCCTGTCCAATAGCTCTTCCTGTGGTACCTGAAGCTTTATCCTGGTATTAGCAAGGACGGTACTAAAGCAGGATGACTGGAGCCTGAACCATATAAGTTATAGTCTGTCCTATAGCTCTTCCTGTGGTACCTGAAGTTTTGTTATCCTGGCATTAGCAGGGACGGTACTAAAGCAGGATGACTAGAGCCTGAACCTTATAAGTTATAGTCTGTCCTATAGCTCTTCCTGTGGTACCTGAAGCTTTGTTATCCTGGTATTAGAAGGGACGGTACTAAAGCAGGATGACTAGAGCCTGAACCTTAAAAGTTATAGTCTGTCCTATACCTCTTCCTCTGGTACCTGAAGCTTTGTTATCCTGGTATGGACAGGGACGGTACTAAAGCAGGATGACTAGAGCCTGAACCTTATAAGTTATAGTCTGTCCTTTAGCTCTTCCTGTGGTACCTGAAGCTTTGTTATCCTGGTATGGAGAGGGACGGTACTAAAGCAGGATGACTAGAGCCTGAACCTTATAAGTTATAGTCTGTCCTATAGCTCTTCCTGTGGTACCTGAAGCTTTGTTATCCTGGTATTAGAAGGGACGGTACTAAAGCAGGATGACTAGAGCCTGAACCTTATAAGTTATAGTCTGTCCTATAGCTCTTCCTGTGGTACCTGAAGCTTTGTTATCCTGGTATTAGAAGGGACGGTACTAAAGCAGGATGACTACAACCTGAACCTTATAAGTTATCATCTGTCCTACAGCTCTTCCTGTGGTACCTAAAGCTTTGTTATCCTGGTATGGACAGGGACGGTACTAAAGCAGGATGACTAGAGCCTGAACCTTATAAGTTATAGTCTGTCCTATAGCTCTTCCTGTGGTACCTGAAGCTTTGTTATCCTGGTATTAGAAGGGACGGTACTAAAGCAGGATGACTACAGCCTGAACCTTATAAGTTATCGTCTGTCCTACAGCTCTTCCTGTGGTACCTAAAGCTTTGTTATCCTGGTATGGACAGGGACGGTACTAAAGCAGGAGTACTAGAGCCTGAACCTTATGTTATAGTCTGTCCTATAGCTCTTCCTGTGGTACCTGAAGCTTTGTTATCCTGGTATGGACAGGGACGGTAGTAAAGCAGGATGACTAGAGTCTGAACCTTATAAGTTATAGCCTGTCCAATAGCTCTTCCTGTGGTACCTGAAGCTTTATCCTGGTATTAGCAAGGACGGTACTAAAGCAGGATGACTGGAGCCTGAACCATATAAGTTATAGTCTGTCCTATAGCTCTTCCTGTGGTACCTGAAGTTTTGTTATCCTGGTATTAGCAGGGACAGTACTAAAGCAGGATGACTAGAGCCTGAACCTTATAAGTTATAGTCTGTCCTATAGCTCTTCCTGTGGTACCTGAAGCTTTGTTATCCTGGTATTAGAAGGGACGGTACTAAAGCAGGATGACTAGAGTCTGAACCTTATAAGTTATAGTCTGTCCTATAGCTCTTCCGGTGGTACCTGAAGCTTTGTTATCCTGGTATTAGCAGGGATGGCACTAAAGCAGGATGACTGGAGCCTGAACCTTATAAGTTATAGTCTGTCCTATAGCTCTTCCTGTGGTACCTGAAGCTTTGTTATCCTGGTATGGGCAGGGACGGTACTAAAGCAGGATGACTAGAGCCTGAACCTTATAAGTTATAGTCTGTCCTATAGCTCTTCCTGTGGTACCTGAAGCTTTGTTATCCTGGTATTAGCAAGGACGGTACTAAAGCAGGATGACTAGAGCCTGAACCTTATAAGTTATAGTCAGTCCTATAGCTCTTCCTGTGGTACCTGAAGCTTTGTTATCCTGGTATTAGCAAGGACGGTACTAAAGCAGGATGACTAGAGTCTGAACCTTATAAGTTATAGTCAGTCCTATAGCGGTTCCTCTGGTACCTGAAGCTTTATTATCCTGGTATTAGCAGGGACGGTACTAAAGCAGGATGACTAGAGCCTAAACCTTATAAATTATAGTCTGTCCTATAGCTCTTCCTGTGGTACCTGAAGCTTTGTTATCCTGGTATTAGCAAGGACGGTACTAAAGCAGGATGACTAGAGTCTGAACCTTAAAAGTTATAGTCTGTCCTATAGCTCTTCCGCTGGTACCTGAAGCTTTGTTATCCTGGTATTAGCAGGGACGGTACTAAAGCAGGATGACTAGAGCCTGAACCTTATAAGTTATAGTCTGTCCTATAGCTCTTCCTGTGGTACCTGAAGCTTTGTTATCCTGGTATGGAGAGGGACGGTACTAAAGCAGGATGACTAGAGCCTGAACCTTATAAGTTATAGTCTGTCCTATAGCTCTTCCTGTGGTACCTGAAGCTTTGTTATCCTGGTATTAGCAGGGACGGTACTAAAGCAGGATGACTAGATTCTGAACCTTATAAGTTATAATCTGTCCTATAGCTCTTCCTGTGGTACCTGAAGCTTTGTTATCCTGGTATGGAGAGGGACGGTACTAAAGCAGGATGACTAGAGCCTGAACCTTATAAGTTATAGTCTGTCCTATAGCTCTTCCTCTGGTACCTGAAGCTTTGTTATCCTGGTATTAGCAGGGACTGTACTAAAGCAGGATGACTAGAGCCTAAACCTTATAAATTATAGTCTGTCCTATAGCTCTTCCTGTGGTACCTGAAGCTTTATCCTGGTATTAGCAAGGACGGTACTAATGCAGGTTGACTAGAGTCTGAACCTTAAAAGTTATAGTCAGTCCTATAGCTGTTCCTCTGGTACCTGAAGCTTTGTTATCCTGGTATTAGCAGGGACGGTACTAAAGCAGGATGACTAGAGCCTAAACCTTATAAATTATAGTCTGTCCTATAGCTCTTCCTGTGGTACCTGAAGCTTTATCCTGGTATTAGCAAGGACGGTACTAATGCAGGTTGACTAGAGTCTGAACCTTAAAAGTTATAGTCAGTCCTATAGCTGTTCCTGTGGTACCTGAAGCTTTGTTATCCTGGTATTAGAAGGGACGGTACTAAAGCAGGATGACTAGAGTCTGAACCTTATAAGTTATAGTCTGTCCTATAGCGGTTCCTCTGGTACCTGAAGCTTTGTTATCCTGGTATTAGCAGGGACGGTACTAAAGCAGGATGACTAGAGCCTAAACCTTATAAATTATAGTCTGTCCTATAGCTCTTCCTGTGGTACCTGAAGCTTTGTTATCCTGGTATTAGCAAGGACGGTACTAAAGCAGGATGACTAGAGCCTGAACCTTATAAGTTATAGTCTGTCCTATAGCTCTTCCTCTGGTACCTGAAGCTTTGTTATCCTGGTATTAGCAGGGACGGTACTAAAGCAGGATGACTAGAGCCTGAACCTTAAAAGTTATAGTCTGTCCTATAGCTCTTCCTCTGGTACCTGAAGCTTTGTTATCCTGGTATGGAGAGGGACGGTACTAAAGCAGGATGACTAGAGCCTGAACCTTATAAGTTATAGTCTGTCCTATAGCTCTTCCTGTGGTACCTGAAGCTTTGTTATCCTGGTATTAGAAGGGACGGTACTAAAGCAGGATGACTAGAGCCTGAACCTTATAAGTTATAGTCTGTCCTATAGCTCTTCCTGTGGTACCTGAAGCTTTGTTATCCTGGTATTAGAAGGGACGGTACTAAAGCAGGATGACTACAGCCTGAACCTTATAAGTTATCGTCTGTCCTACAGCTCTTCCTGTGGTACCTAAAGCTTTGTTATCCTGGTATGGACAGGGACGGTACTAAAGCAGGAGTACTAGAGCCTGAACCTTATGTTATAGTCTGTCCTATAGCTCTTCCTGTGGTACCTGAAGCTTTGTTATCCTGGTATGGACAGGGACGGTAGTAAAGCAGGATGACTAGAGTCTGAACCTTATAAGTTATAGCCTGTCCAATAGCTCTTCCTGTGGTACCTGAAGCTTTATCCTGGTATTAGCAAGGACGGTACTAAAGCAGGATGACTGGAGCCTGAACCATATAAGTTATAGTCTGTCCTATAGCTCTTCCTGTGGTACCTGAAGTTTTGTTATCCTGGTATTAGCAGGGACGGTACTAAAGCAGGATGACTAGAGCCTGAACCTTATAAGTTATAGTCTGTCCTATAGCTCTTCCTGTGGTACCTGAAGCTTTGTTATCCTGGTATTAGAAGGGACGGTACTAAAGCAGGATGACTAGAGCCTGAACCTTAAAAGTTATAGTCTGTCCTATACCTCTTCCTCTGGTACCTGAAGCTTTGTTATCCTGGTATGGACAGGGACGGTACTAAAGCAGGATGACTAGAGCCTGAACCTTATAAGTTATAGTCTGTCCTTTAGCTCTTCCTGTGGTACCTGAAGCTTTGTTATCCTGGTATGGAGAGGGACGGTACTAAAGCAGGATGACTAGAGCCTGAACCTTATAAGTTATAGTCTGTCCTATAGCTCTTCCTGTGGTACCTGAAGCTTTGTTATCCTGGTATTAGAAGGGACGGTACTAAAGCAGGATGACTAGAGCCTGAACCTTAAAAGTTATAGTCTGTCCTATACCTCTTCCTCTGGTACCTGAAGCTTTGTTATCCTGGTATGGACAGGGACGGTACTAAAGCAGGATGACTAGAGCCTGAACCTTATAAGTTATAGTCTGTCCTTTAGCTCTTCCTGTGGTACCTGAAGCTTTGTTATCCTGGTATGGACAGGGACGGTACTAAAGCAGGATGACTAGAGTCTGAACCTTAAAAGTTATAGTCTGTCCTATACCTCTTCCTCTGGTACCTGAAGCTTTGTTATCCTAGTATGGACAGGGACGGTACTAAAGCAGGATGACTAGAGCCTGAACCTTATAAGTTACAGTCTGTCCTTTAGCTCTTCCTGTGGTACCTGAAGCTTTGTTATCCTGGTATGGACAGGGACGGTACTAAAGCAGGATGACTAGAGCCTGAACCTTATAAGTTATAGTCTGTCCTATAGCTCTTCCTCTGGTACCTGAAGCTTTGTTATCCTGGTAATAGCAGTGACGGTACTAAAGCAGGATGACTAGAGCCTGAACCTTATAAGTTATAGTCTGTCCTATAGCTCTTCCTATGGTACCTGAAGCTTTGTTATCCTGGTATTAGCAGGGACGGTACTAAAGCAGGATGACTAGAGCCTGAACCTTATAAGTTATAGTCTGTCCTATAGCTCTTCCTCTGGTACCTGAAGCTTTATCCTGGTATTAGCAGGGACGGTACTAAAGCAGGATGACTAGAGCCTGAACCTTAAAAGTTATAGTCTGTCCTATAGCTCTTCCTCTGGTACCTGAAGCTTTGTTATCCTGGTATTAGCAGGGACGGTACTAAAGCAGGATGACTAGAGCCTGAACCTTATAAGTTATAGTCTGTCCTATAGCTCTTCCTGTGGTACCTGAAGCTTTGTTATCCTGGTATTAGAAGGGACGGTACTAAAGCAGGATGACTAGAGCCTGAACCTTATAAGTTATAGTCTGTCCTATAGCTCTTCCTGTGGTACCTGAAGCTTTGTTATCCTGGTATTAGAAGGGACGGTACTAAAGCAGGATGACTACAGCCTGAACCTTATAAGTTATAGTCTGTCCTACAGCTCTTCCTGTGGTACCTAAAGCTTTGTTATCCTGGTATGGACAGGGACGGTACTAAAGCAGGAGTACTAGAGCCTGAACCTTATGTTATAGTCTGTCCTATAGCTCTTCCTGTGGTACCTGAAGCTTTGTTATCCTGGTATGGACAGGGACGGTAGTAAAGCAGGATGACTAGAGTCTGAACCTTATAAGTTATAGCCTGTCCAATAGCTCTTCCTGTGGTACCTGAAGCTTTATCCTGGTATTAGCAAGGACGGTACTAAAGCAGGATGACTGGAGCCTGAACCATATAAGTTATAGTCTGTCCTATAGCTCTTCCTGTGGTACCTGAAGTTTTGTTATCCTGGCATTAGCAGGGACGGTACTAAAGCAGGATGACTAGAGCCTGAACCTTATAAGTTATAGTCTGTCCTATAGCTCTTCCTGTGGTACCTGAAGCTTTGTTATCCTGGTATTAGAAGGGACGGTACTAAAGCAGGATGACTAGAGCCTGAACCTTAAAAGTTATAGTCTGTCCTATACCTCTTCCTCTGGTACCTGAAGCTTTGTTATCCTGGTATGGACAGGGACGGTACTAAAGCAGGATGACTAGAGCCTGAACCTTATAAGTTATAGTCTGTCCTTTAGCTCTTCCTGTGGTACCTGAAGCTTTGTTATCCTGGTATGGAGAGGGACGGTACTAAAGCAGGATGACTAGAGCCTGAACCTTATAAGTTATAGTCTGTCCTATAGCTCTTCCTGTGGTACCTGAAGCTTTGTTATCCTGGTATTAGAAGGGACGGTACTAAAGCAGGATGACTAGAGCCTGAACCTTAAAAGTTATAGTCTGTCCTATACCTCTTCCTCTGGTACCTGAAGCTTTGTTATCCTGGTATGGACAGGGACGGTACTAAAGCAGGATGACTAGAGCCTGAACCTTATAAGTTATAGTCTGTCCTTTAGCTCTTCCTGTGGTACCTGAAGCTTTGTTATCCTGGTATGGACAGGGACGGTACTAAAGCAGGATGACTAGAGTCTGAACCTTAAAAGTTATAGTCTGTCCTATACCTCTTCCTCTGGTACCTGAAGCTTTGTTATCCTAGTATGGACAGGGACGGTACTAAAGCAGGATGACTAGAGCCTGAACCTTATAAGTTATAGTCTGTCCTTTAGCTCTTCCTGTGGTACCTGAAGCTTTGTTATCCTGGTATGGACAGGGACGGTACTAAAGCAGGATGACTAGAGCCTGAACCTTATAAGTTATAGTCTGTCCTATAGCTCTTCCTCTGGTACCTGAAGCTTTGTTATCCTGGTAATAGCAGTGACGGTACTAAAGCAGGATGACTAGAGCCTGAACCTTATAAGTTATAGTCTGTCCTATAGCTCTTCCTATGGTACCTGAAGCTTTGTTATCCTGGTATTAGCAGGGACGGTACTAAAGCAGGATGACTAGAGCCTGAACCTTATAAGTTATAGTCTGTCCTATAGCTCTTCCTCTGGTACCTGAAGCTTTGTTATCCTGGTATTAGCAGGGACGGTACTAAAGCAGGATGAGTAGAGTCTGAACCTTATAAGTTATAGCCTGTCCTACAGCTCTTCCTATGGTACCTGAAGCTTTGTTATCCTGGTAATAGCAGTGACGGTACTAAGCAGGATGACTAGAGCCTGAACCTTATAAGTTATAGCCTGTCCTATAGCTCTTCCTCTGGTACCTGAAGCTTTGTTATCCTGGTATTAGCAGGGACGGTACTAAGCAGGATGACTAGAGCCTGAACCTTATATGTTATAGCCTGTCCTATAGCTCTTCCTCTGGTACCTGAAGCTTTGTTATCCTGGTATTAGCAGCGACGGTACTAAAGCAGGATGACTAGAGCCTGAACCTTATGTTATTGTCTGTCCGATAGCTCTTCCTCTGGTACCTGAAGCTTTGTTATCCTGGTATTAGCAGGGACTGTACTAAAGCAGGATGACTAGAGCCTGATCCTTATAAGTTATAGTCTGTCCTATAGCTCTTCCTATGATACCTGAAGCTTTGTTATCCTGGTATTAGCAGGGACGGTACTAAAGCAGGATGAGTAGAGCCTGAACCTTATAAGTTATAGTCTGTCCTATAGCTATTCCTGTGGTACCTGAAGCTTTGTTATCCTGGTATTAGCAGGGACGGTACTAAAGCAGGATGACTAGAGCCTGAACCTTATAAGTTATAGTCTGTCCTATAGCTCTTCCTGTGGTACCTGAAGCTTTATCCTGGTATTAGCAAGGACGGTACTAAAGCAGGATGACTGGAGCCTGAACCATATAAGTTATAGTCTGTCCTATAGCTCTTCCTGTGGTACCTGAAGCTTTTTTATCCTGGTATTAGCAGGGACGGTACTAAAGCAGGATGACTAGAGCCTGAACCTTATAAGTTATAGTCTGTCCTATAGCTCTTCCTGTGGTACCTGAAGCTTTGTTATCCTGGTATTAGAAGGGACGGTACTAAAGCAGGATGACTAGAGTCTGAACCTTATAAGTTATAGTCTGTCCTATAGCTCTTCCTGTGGTACCTGAAGCTTTGTTATCCTGGTATGGACAGGGACGGCACTAAAGCAGGATGACAAGAGCTTGAACCTTAGAAGTTATAGCCTGTCCTATACCTCTTCCTGTCGTACCTGAAGCTCTGTTATCCTGGTATGGACAGGGACGGTACTAAAGCAGGATGACTAGAGCCTGAACCTTATGTTATTGTCTGTCTGATAGCTCTTCCTCTGGTACCTGAAGCTTTATCCTGGTATGGGCAGGGACGGTACTAAAGCAGGATGACTAGAGCCTGAACCTTATAAGTTATAGTCTGTCCTATAGCTCTTCCTGTGGTACCTGAAGCTTTGTTATCCTGGTATTAGAAGGGACGGTACTAAAGCAGGATGACTAGAGCCTGAACCTTATAAGTTATAGTCTGTCCTATAGCTCTTCCTGTGGTACCTGAAGCTTTGTTATCCTGGTATGGACAGGGACGGCACTAAAGCAGGATGACTAGAGCCTGAACCTTAGAAGTTATAGCCTGTACTATACCTCTTCCTGTGGTACCTGAAGCTCTGTTATCCTGGTATGGACAGGGACGGTACTAAAGCAGGATGACTAGAGCCTGAACCTTGTTATTGTCTGTCCGATAGCTCTTCCTCTGGTACCTGAAGCTTTATCCTGGTATGGGCAGGGACGGTACTAAAGCAGGATGACTAGAGCCTGAACCTTATAAGTTATAGTCTGTCCTATAGCTCTTCCTGTGGTACCTGAAGCTTTGTTATCCTGGTATTAGAAGGGACGGTACTAAGGCAGGATGACTACAGCCTGAACCTTATAAGTTATCATCTGTCCTACAGCTCTTCCTGTGGTACCTAAAGCTTTGTTATCCTGGTATGGACAGGGACGGTACTAAAGCAGGATGACTAGAGCCTGAACCTTATAAGTTATAGTCTGTCCTATAGCTCTTCCTGTGGTACCTGAAGCTTTGTTATCCTGGTATTAGAAGGGACGGTACTAAAGCAGGATGACTACAGCCTGAAGCTTATAAGTTATCGTCTGTCCTACAGCTCTTCCTGTGGTACCTAAAGCTTTGTTATCCTGGTATGGACAGGGACGGTACTAAAGCAGGAGTACTAGAGCCTGAACCTTATGTTATAGTCTGTCCTATAGCTCTTCCTGTGGTACCTGAAGCTTTGTTATCCTGGTATGGACAGGGACGGTAGTAAAGCAGGATGACTAGAGTCTGAACCTTATAAGTTATAGCCTGTCCAATAGCTCTTCCTGTGGTACCTGAAGCTTTATCCTGGTATTAGCAAGGACGGTACTAAAGCAGGATGACTGGAGCCTGAACCATATAAGTTATAGTCTGTCCTATAGCTCTTCCTGTGGTACCTGAAGTTTTGTTATCCTGGTATTAGCAGGGACAGTACTAAAGCAGGATGACTAGAGCCTGAACCTTATAAGTTATAGTCTGTCCTATAGCTCTTCCTGTGGTACCTGAAGCTTTGTTATCCTGGTATTAGAAGGGACGGTACTAAAGCAGGATGACTAGAGTCTGAACCTTATAAGTTATAGTCTGTCCTATAGCTCTTCCGGTGGTACCTGAAGCTTTGTTATCCTGGTATTAGCAGGGATGTCACTAAAGCAGGATGACTGGAGCCTGAACCTTATAAGTTATAGTCTGTCCTATAGCTCTTCCTGTGGTACCTGAAGCTTTGTTATCCTGGTATGGGCAGGGACGGTACTAAAGCAGGATGACTAGAGCCTGAACCTTATAAGTTATAGTCTGTCCTATAGCTCTTCCTGTGGTACCTGAAGCTTTGTTATCCTGGTATTAGCAAGGACGGTACTAAAGCAGGATGACTAGAGCCTGAACCTTATAAGTTATAGTCAGTCCTATAGCTCTTCCTGTGGTACCTGAAGCTTTGTTATCCTGGTATTAGCAAGGACGGTACTAAAGCAGGATGACTAGAGTCTGAACCTTATAAGTTATAGTCAGTCCTATAGCGGTTCCTCTGGTACCTGAAGCTTTGTTATCCTGGTATTAGCAGGGACGGTACTAAAGCAGGATGACTAGAGCCTAAACCTTATAAATTATAGTCTGTCCTATAGCTCTTCCTGTGGTACCTGAAGCTTTGTTATCCTGGTATTAGCAAGGACGGTACTAAAGCAGGATGACTAGAGTCTGAACCTTAAAAGTTATAGTCTGTCCTATAGCTCTTCCTCTGGTACCTGAAGCTTTGTTATCCTGGTATTAGCAGGGACGGTACTAAAGCAGGATGAGTAGAGCCTGAACCTTATAAGTTATAGTCTGTCCTATAGCTCTTCCTGTGGTACCTGAAGCTTTGTTATCCTGGTATGGAGAGGGACGGTACTAAAGCAGGATGACTAGAGCCTGAACCTTATAAGTTATAGTCTGTCCTATAGCTCTTCCTGTGGTACCTGAAGCTTTGTTATCCTGGTATTAGCAGGGACGGTACTAAAGCAGGATGACTAGATTCTGAACCTTATAAGTTATAGTCTGTCCTATAGCTCTTCCTGTGGTACCTGAAGCTTTGTTATCCTGGTATTAGCAGGGACGGTACTAAAGCAGGATGACTAGAGCCTGAACCTTATAAGTTATAGTCTGTCCTATAGCTCTTCCTCTGGTACCTGAAGCTTTGTTATCCTGGTATTAGCAGGGACTGTACTAAAGCAGGATGACTAGAGCCTAAACCTTATAAATTATAGTCTGTCCTATAGCTCTTCCTGTGGTACCTGAAGCTTTATCCTGGTATTAGCAAGGACGGTACTAATGCAGGTTGACTAGAGTCTGAACCTTAAAAGTTATAGTCAGTCCTATAGCTGTTCCTCTGGTACCTGAAGCTTTGTTATCCTGGTATTAGCAGGGACGGTACTAAAGCAGGATGACTAGAGCCTAAACCTTATAAATTATAGTCTGTCCTATAGCTCTTCCTGTGGTACCTGAAGCTTTATCCTGGTATTAGCAAGGACGGTACTAATGCAGGTTGACTAGAGTCTGAACCTTAAAAGTTATAGTCAGTCCTATAGCTGTTCCTGTGGTACCTGAAGCTTTGTTATCCTGGTGTTAGAAGGGACGGTACTAAAGCAGGATGACTAGAGTCTGAACCTTATAAGTTATAGTCTGTCCTATAGCGGTTCCTCTGGTACCTGAAGCTTTGTTATCCTGGTATTAGCAGGGACGGTACTAAAGCAGGATGACTAGAGCCTAAACCTTATAAATTATAGTCTGTCCTATAGCTCTTCCTGTGGTACCTGAAGCTTTGTTATCCTGGTATTAGCAAGGACGGTACTAAAGCAGGATGACTAGAGCCTGAACCTTATAAGTTATAGTCTGTCCTATAGCTCTTCCTCTGGTACCTGAAGCTTTGTTATCCTGGTATTAGCAGGGACGGTACTAAAGCAGGATGACTAGAGCCTGAACCTTAAAAGTTATAGTCTGTCCTATAGCTCTTCCTCTGGTACCTGAAGCTTTGTTATCCTGGTATTAGCAGGGACGGTACTAAAGCAGGATGACTAGAGTCTGAACCTTAAATGTTATAGTCTGTCCTATAGCTCTTCCTCTGGTACCTGAAGCTTTGTTATCCTGGTATTAGCAGGGACGGTACTAAAGCAGGATGACTAGAGCCTGAACCTTATAAGTTATAGTCTGTCCTATAGCTCTTCCTCTGGTACCTGAAGCTTTGTTATCCTGGTATGGGCAGGGACGGTACTAAAGCAGGATGAGTAGAGCTTGAACCTTATAAGTTATAGTCTGTCCTATAGCTCTTCCTCTGGTACCTAAAGCTTTGTTAACGGGCGCTAAGTGGTTGTCCTTTTATTGTCTTGTGCTATGAATTTGGCCAAATAGTGAGAATTCTGGAGAAGAGTTAAAAATTGCTGATATAAAGTGTTTCACAGGTAAAGTGCTAGTTATAGGGCCTTAGTGAACAATCACAAAGAAAAAAGAGCCAGGTAAAGTGTTCTAATCCCAGCACTTTTGCCAGAATGCAATAGACCTGAGCGTATGTGATGTAGTTAGGCGCAGACCTATGATGAGATGAATATTACTTCCCTCATCATACAGTATTTTTTTGTAATGTTAGTGACATAATATTAAAGAACAAAATTTGGTTTAGCACACCTTACAAAAAGTTTATATACACGTCTTTGGGAGTGCTGCCAATATGACCTAGTCAATACACAAACAAAAAGGTATTAGTGCACATCCATTTTCAAATGCACAACATATTTTTTGAACTGCTGCAAAAAACATTGAGACAACTATTCTTTTTAAATAAAATTGGGATCTTTGTCACAAAATATGGCCATATTCTGCTTAGACAGTCACCAACTTACAAGGTGCCCCACTATAGACTGGTCCTAACACTACAGTCCTTTTGCCACAGAATGCTTTTGAAAATGGATGTGCGCCAATACCTTTTTGTTTGTGTAATTACTGGGCCATATTGGCAGCACTCCCAAAGATGTGTATATAAACTTTTTGTAAGGTGTGCTAAATCAAATTTTGTAATTGTATTAAAACATAATCAGGGAGACTGACCAGCTCCCACTGGTTAAAGCACCCCACCCAAGCTCAGGTGTGCTCATGACAGTGTAATAGAGTTGTGAATATTAAGCCAGGGAGTCTCATTCTATTATGAAGAGTAAAAGCAGGAATGATTCAGCCCTCTAAGGCAAAGGACTGTAGTGTTAGGACCAGACTATATTGGGGCACCTTGTAAGTGGTGACTGGCTTAGCAGAATATGGCCATATTGTGTGACTAAGATCCCAATTTTATTTAAAAAGAATAGTTGTCTCATTGTTTTTTGCAGCAGTTCAAAAACATGTTGTGCTTTTGAAATTGAATGTGCACCAATACCTTTTTGTTTGTGTAATATTAAAGAACCTCACGTGTGTTGTGTGTATTTTCTCTAATTTCTCATGATTTGTTGCATTTTTAAGTAAATTCTTGAAAAGAGAAAACTTTAGCTGATGACAAACAATTTATCACATTCTGGAGTATGGATGATTTCCTCTTATTTGTATAACCTAATAATATTTACATGCTGCGGTTGGTGTAATATTCACATGCTGCAGTTGGTGTAATATTTACGTGTTGCGGTTGGTGTAATATTTACGTGTTGCAGTTGGTGTAATATTCACATGCTGCAGTTGGTGTAATATTCACATGCTGCAGTTGGTGTAATATTTACATGCTGCGGTTGGTGTAATATTCACATGTTGCGGTTGGTGTAATATTCACATGTTGCGGTTGGTGTAATATTCACATGTTGCGGTTGGTGTAATATTCACATGTTGCGGTTGGTGTAATATTCACATGCTGCAGTTGGTGTAATATTTATGTGCTGCAGTTGGTGTAATATTTACGTGTTGCGGTTGGTGTAATATTCACATGCTGCAGTTGGTGTAATATTTACATGCTGCGGTTGGTGTAATATTTACGTGTTGCGGTTGGTGTAATATTCACATGCTGCAGTTGGTGTAATATTTACGTGTTGCGGTTGGTGTAATATTTACGTGTTGCGGTTGGTGTAATATTCACATGCTGCAGTTGGTGTAATATTTACATGCTGCGGTTGGTGTAATATTTACGTGTTGCGGTTGGTGTAATATTCACATGCTGCAGTTGGTGTAATATTTACGTGTTGCGGTTGGTGTAATATTCACATGCTGCAGTTGGTGTAATATTCACATGTTGCGGTTGGTGTAATATTTACATGTTGCGGTTGGTGTAATATTTACATGTGGTGGTTGGTGTTATTTTGTAGTTGTTGTTATGTTGCTGTTGGTGTAATATGTACGTGTTGCAGTTGGTGTAATATGTACGTGTTGCAGTTGGTGTAATATGTACGTGTTGCGGATGGTGTAATATTTATGTGTTGCGGTTGGTGTAATATTCACATGCTGCAGTTGGTGTAATATTTACGTGTTGCGGTTGGTGTAATATTCACATGCTGCAGTTGGTGTAATATTTACGTGTTGCGGTTGGTGTAATATTTACGTGTTGCGGTTGGTGTAATATTTACGTGTTGCGGTTGGTGTAATATTTACGTGTTGCGGTTGGTGTAATATTTATGTGTTGCGGTTGGTGTAATATTTATGTGTTGCGGTTGGTGTAATATTCACATGCTGCGGTTGGTGTAATATTTACGTGTTGCAGTTGGTGTAATATTTACATGTTGCAGTTGGTGTAATATTCACATGCTGCAGTTGGTGTAATATTCACATGCTGCAGTTGGTGTAATATTTACGTGCTGCAGTTGGTGTAATATTTACGTGTTACCGTTGGTGTAATATTTACGTGTTACCGTTGGTGTTAAAACCATTTAGCAACATCTCATTTGTCTTCTCAGGGAGACAGAGGTCAACAGAAGTCAATGGTGAAAGATCACTTGGAGAGAGTGAAACGAGAGCGCACATACATCATGCAGACAAGGAGAGACAGGCAAGTGGCAGAGCACACTGGGATCAGTGACTTTATAAAATAATCTTGTTCCGCCTAATACAAGGGCTACTGCAATATGTTAATAAATAATATATTTATTTATCAAAACTGAGTAGTGACTGGGTGTCTGAGCCAGGGAGAAAAGTTGTAACACTATTTTATATTAGAACCATACTCCTTCATGTAGCGCAGCTGTACTGACAGACGCACTGACCGAGAGGTTGAGGACAGACATCTGTGTGTGTGGGGAGGGGGGGCATATGTGGGTCACCCTAGTTTTGAACAAGACTACAGATACATCATTATACTTTGCACAAACAATTTCTACAGCCTATAGTTTGTTTTTTCTTTATGCAAGTACACTGCAGAGCATTGCTTCATGTAAAATACGTCTCAGTAATGACACTGCAAATCAGAGCTTCATATGAAACATCTTTCAATCCTCATAATGCAAAATATTGTTCTGTGTAACATATAACATAATTTTGGTGCTGTAAAGTACTGCTGCCTGTAATATCCCAATGTTTACACTAGAGGGCGATGAGATACACAACTCTGCAGCCCCTGTCAGACATATGCTCACATCAGACTTCTGATGAGATAACACAACTCTGCAGTCCCTGTCAGACATATTCTAACATTAGACTTCTGATGAGATAACACAACTCTGCAGCCCCTGCCAGACATATGCTCACATCAGACTTCTGATGAGATACACAACTCTGCAGCCCCTGTCAGACATATGCTCACATCAGACTTCTGATGAGATAACACAACTCTGCAGCCCCTGCCAGACATATGCTCACATCAGACTTCTGATGAGATAACACAACTCTGCAGCCCCTGTCAGACATATGCTCACATCAGACTTCTGATGAGATAACACAACTCTGCAGTCCCTGTCAGACATATTCTAACATTAGACTTCTGATGAGATAACACAACTCTGCAGCCCCTGCCAGACATATGCTCACATCAGACTTCTGATGAGATACACAACTCTGCAGCCCCTGTCAGACATATGCTCACATCAGACTTCTGATGAGATAACACAACTCTGCAGCCCCTGCCAGACATATGCTCACATCAGACTTCTGATGAGATAACACAACTCTGCAGCCCCTGTCAGACATATGCCCATATCAGACTTCTGATGAGATATACAACTCTGCAGCCCCTGCCAGACATATGCTAACATCAGACTTCTGATGAGATACACAACTCTGCAGACCCTGTCAGACATATACAAATGTCAATTATACGTCCACAGCAGACCTAAGATCAGATCCAATCAGTTTAGTGTCCAATGTTTTATATTCATTACTTGATATACTGGACACCTGGTAACCCTTAAGGGATCACTTACAATAATTGAGCATAACCAGAATAGGGAACAGTGGATTGCACATACACACAGGGATGTACCTGAAGTTATAACGATAAAAAGGCTAATTTCTTGAACTAGCTCTGCTTTTTATAACTAATTGACTGTGTCATGGAGACCTTCCACATGGGACATTTTTTACCTCCTGTTTGTCATTGTGTATATAACATCTCAATAGTAAAATCATTTTATGTTGCCTAATGGCTATGCAGAGCATTAAGTGCTAACTACATTTTATGTCATGCTGTGCATGGGATCCTGTCCCAGTCAGGGTTACATCTGTTTGATCTGATTAGTACCTAATATTAAGCATCACCCCTGTACTGTTTACTGACCATCATATTTTCTTGTTGCAGGAACACAACCAGCTTCAGAGATCTGCTGAGCCCTGTACTGACCAGGAATGAGCAAAACGAGGGGGAAGAAAAGCAGAACGAGGCAGAGGGAGAGTAAGATGATAGAGTAGAAGAGTGAGACAGAGTATTAGAGAGATATAAGAGTGCACGAGTACATGGGACAAGCAAGAGAGACAATGAATTAGAGGGAGTTACAGCGGCACTACACTAGAAAAAGTTCCATGTTTGTAAACAACCCGTCCTAAAGACAGATTGCTCTATTGGTGGAAAGGAACACACCTCTAGTTTCAAAATGAGGTATAATGTTTAGGAGGAGGAATCAGAAGAGAGGGAGTATCAGAAGGTGCCAGACAGGAATTGAGGGAGTATCAGAAGGTGCAAGACAGGAATTGATGGAGTATCAGAAGGTGCAAGACAGGAATTTAGGGAGTATCAGTAGAGGTACAGGATGGGGACCTTAGAAAGTATCATAAAGACCTGCAGGAGGAGGAAACGAGTATCAGTCAATGCTAGGAGGAGGGATTCACAGACTATCAAAGTGAGTTGGGAAGGGGAATTCAGGAAGTATCAAGAGCAGGTGTGGGGGGAAATTCAAGTATCAGTGAAGTCTCACGAGCCAGAACAAGTTGGTTGATATAAGCGCTGCACTTTCTGCCGCTGTAAATAAACACACAATAAAGTGACATCATTTAGCCATGGAACATCATTACTACCGGTATTTTATCTCATTTGTAGTAGAAAGGACTTGTCATTTCTTTTACACTTCTTATGTTATCTTTATATCTAAATAAAAGAAGGGTAAAATGTACAGACTGCAGAAAAAGGGACATAACACAAATTCTGTAACCTAGGTTTTCTTGAAAATGTCGTCTCAAAATAGGTTATAGTGAGTAAAAAGATGAGAAAACACTTTCTGCTGTGAGTGTATTGACAAATAACAGATCATTTAGCCACTGAACCCACATTTTTTCTTTTGTGATTCAGACAGAGCATGACATTTTAAGCAACTTTCTAATTTACTCCTATTATCAAATTTTCTTCATTCTCTTTATTTGAAATGCAAGAATGTAAGTTTAGATGCCGGACCATTTTTGCTGAACAACCTGGGTTGTTCTTGCTGATTGGTGGATAAATTCATCCACTAATAAAAAGTGTTGTCCAGAATCTGAACGAAAAAGCTTAGATGACTTATTTTTCAAATAAAGATTTCAAAAGAACGAAGAAAATAGATAATAGGAGTAAATTAGAAAGTTGCTTAAAATTGCATGTTCTATCTGAATCACGAAAGAAAAAATTTGGGTCCAGTGCCCCTTTAATATTAGGTACAGCATTTCTATTCTCTCAGTGCAGGGCCTTTTCATCTCATTTTTGTACCCATAACTGGCTTGGATAACCTATACTGGCTTCCTTACACAGCAAGCAGATATCTATCATACAAGCAATTAGTGGAACAACTGTTTGGTAGAACTCTAAAGCAACAGCTGATGTGTGTCAAAAGGCTTTATCTAAGCAAAGCTGAGTAAAATGTAAAAAAAGTTCTCTCTCATTTGTTTGTTTTGTATTCATTTTAAAATGAGTAAAAAAGCTAAAGGGACTAATACATACAAAGGCATACAGCCCGGTGCAACAGCATACAGCCCGGTGCAACGGCATACAGCCCGGTGCAACGGCATACAGCCCGGTGCAACGGCATACAGCCCGGTGCAACGGCATACAGCCCGGTGCAACGGCATACAGCCCGGTGCAACGGCATACAGCCCGGTGCAAAGGCATACAGCCCGGTGCAAAGGCATACAGCCCGGTGCAAAGGCATACACCCCGGTACAATGGCATACACCCCGGTACAATGGCATACACCCCGGTACAATGGCATACACCCCGGTACATATATGTGGTTAAATCTTGTGTTCCTAGCACCACAAGTTAGATGTAGAAGCAGAAGGAAGACATCCAGCAGCAGATGTAGGAAGTGTGAGCTAATTCAGTATGAACACATTTTAAAAACAGACCAAATATTTGGAACGTTTGGCCACTATTTTGTTTAAAAAAATTCCACCTGAAGCCCTTACATCTTTTATCAAGAGCTGTAAGAAGCATACAGCAAACTGTACCCTAAATACAAATAAGTGTTGTACTAGTAACCACAGAGTTAAATATAAAGACGCTTGGGATGTAAAACTGATTTGAGATGAAAGAGGCCTCAATTAGGGGGTGGAGGTTATATTCATTACAGATCATTAGCACAACACAGCTATCTATATATCCTTTGTGAACAACTTGTGTAAGATTCATGCCTGGATGGTGCAGAGAAGATAAAATAAGATTACCTGTATAAAAATACACAGCCCTTTCATTTGATACTACCCCATAATGTTTATAATGTGCAACACACGGACCTTCCTGCAGCAGCACAGAGAGTCAGAAGTGTTGTTATGCTGTACACACTGTATGTTTTGGGTAAAACATAGGAAAATATTTACAGTCTCAGAACCAAGAGCAGGAAAGACAAGTCACAGACAGATAACATCTTCAGCTTTATTTCCCCCTGACAGCTCAATGATAAAAAAGCACAGAGGGATATTACATCACATACAGGTAAGAACTGGAGTAAGGTGGGCACCACACGACTTAACAAGCAATAATACAAGGGACACTTTAGTACAATATATTACTTTAAATAACTTAACACGGCACACTGAACCAGAACAGGACTGGCCTGGAATGTCACACGCACAGAAGCCTGGGCACGGCTAATTAATAATAGATTGTAGTAACCAGTAGCTTTCAGGGGCCCAATGGTGAAATAGATTATGAAAACAAAATCCCCCTTGTACCCACCTGGCTCATACACAGCACCTATACAAGTTATCACATAAAATAATAGAACACTCTTCTGCACATCATGAATTTACTTTTAATAAAGGTCATTTGTACAAACCACCCAGATACCACTAACAGATAACCTATGTTGACTCCTACGATTAAATGCATTATGCAGCCATGACATTTTCTAATCATTTACATTAAACAATCATATCCTAAGGTTTAAAAGCTGGTCTTGAGTTTGCTATTACACAGATTTTCATACTGAATAAATTATGCAGGGTAAGTAAAGTAACAACTCTCTGACACTCGTACATAATCTGTGTATTCAGAGGGTATTACGGTTACATAGAGATTACCAAGCACTGTATATACTGCCAGGCTTAGATCAGAGGGTATTACAGTTACATAGAGATTACCAAGCACTGTATATACTGCCAGGCTTAGATCAGAGGGGGTTAACTACATACCCTGGTCACTAGATTTTATACATTGTTAAATACGGCTGATCGTTTTATACCTGGTCAGATTTAATGAGGTGACATTTTAGAACTAACTAGATTTAGTGCTGAGATGACTATTAACCCCAAATATCAGAGATTTATCACCACCAGGCACTGATATATCCAGCAGGGTAATACATCAAATGAACAACAGGGAATCCCAGGCTGTAATGCTCCGTCCAGCGCACGTCATGCAGCTGAAAATTTACCGCAGATCCTCCGCAGTAAACATGCCCTTGGCTCGGCGCAATATGGAGTCCTTGTTTGCATCATATGGATGCTCCTTAGAGGGGATCTCCAGAACCGCAGGAATAGAGAGGTTGTGAGCATCAATAGCGTGTCGGATCATCTCAGCTATGAACTGGTTAATTAGGATGATACCAATGTCATCACGGGCTATAAAACTCCTACAGAAAAAAAAGAAGGATAATGGATGTTATATTGCTATAATGTGATCACACTATTAAACAGAGAAAAACAAGACTGTACGTACACAGGTTTTAGGGACAATCCCTCAACAATGCAGATTGTGCAGACACGTCCAGTCTCAGACCAGACAAGAGCCTTTAGCTAAGCCCAGCATACAGCAAACAGTCTCAGCCATGTGCAAACATACCAACGTGTGACATCAGATCTTATGACTGAGAAAGAGGAACAGATATTGACCAGCAGCCGTCAGCTCACACACAGCACAGATTAGAGGAAGCAGAGGGAAATGGCTATATCTATACAAAGCAGAACAGCATGCTAGCATTAACTAATGTGTATAGGTATCACACAACTTGTCACAGTGCAACAGCCCTTCCCTGGATGGGCACAGAGACAGTGAATTAAATGCAAGATGCCACTTTTCCTTTTTGTGTAATGTGGGTAGGTTATCTGAAGCACCAGCAGTCACAGATCTCACGTATAAATCATGTGTGCAACAGCAACACATTATCAATGACTCCACAACCACAGACCTCTCTTATAGTGACAAACTGATATAATAAAGCTACATTGGTCACACAGTAGGAGCCATCACTGTGCCTCATACAGACATTCTCCCCTCCCTCACTACTGATTCAGCCCCTGTAATCTCACATTCTTCACTCAGTGCTGCCGGTCACATCAGCTCACTCACACAGACATTCTCCCCTCTCCCCTCCCTCACTACTGATTCAGCCCCTGTAATCTCACATTCTTCACTCAGTGCTGCCGGTCACATCAGCTCACTCACACAGACATTCTCCCCTCTCCTCTCCTGATCACATTTACCCACCATGTCCCCTCACTACTGATCCAGTCCCTGTAATCTCACATTCTTCACTCAGTGCTGCCGGTCACATCAGCTCACTCATACAGACATTCTCCCCTCTCCTCTCCTGATCACATTTACCCACCATGTCCCCTCACTACTGATCCAGTCCCTGTAATCTCACATTCTTCACTCAGTGCTACCGGCCACATCAGCTCACTCACACAGACATTCTCCTCTCTGCCCTCCCTCACTACTGATCCAGCCCCTGTAATCTCACATTCTTCACTCAGTGCTGCCGGTCACATCAGCTCACTCACACAGACATTCTCCTCTCTGCCCTCCCTCACTACTGATTCAGCCCCTGTAATCTCACATTCTTCACTCAGTGCTGCGGGTCACATCAGCTCACTCACACAGACATTCTCCTCTCTGCCCTCCCTCACTACTGATCCAGCCCCTGTAATCTCACATTCTTCACTCAGTGCTGCCGGTCACATCAGCTGCCTCATACAGACATTCTCCCCTCTCCTCTCCTGATCACATTTACCCACCATGTCCCCTCACTACTGATCCAGTCCCTGTAATCTCACATTCTTCACTCAGTGCTACCGGCCACATCAGCTGCCTCAGGGGTTTCCCTGGGTCACATGACAAACACTTAACCATGAACATCCTGTGTCTGCTCAGTCACTGGTGGAGGGGCAAGGCCTGACGGTCTATTGGTAGCAGCACCAGCCTCTGAACCTCTGCTGGTTTCACCCAGTGCTTGCCAGTAACACTCACCAGAACCTCTCAACTAGCTCAGTCACTAATACTCACTAGAATATCTCTGTCATTGAGAAGAATGCACCGTCTAATTCCATCCCTCACACTCGCCTGAGTGCCCCCTCTGTGCCTGTTACTGTCCCTCACCTGAGTGCCCCCTCTATGCCTATCACTTTCCCTTGCCAGTGCCCCCCTCTGTGCCTTGTCTAAAGTGCCCAACTGTCCTTCCCCTGAGGGTCCCCTCTGTGCTTGTCACTGTCCCTCACCTAAGGGTCCTTCTCTGCCTGTCACTGTCCCTCACATGAGGGTCCCCTCTCTGCCTGTCACTGTCCCTCACTTGAGGGTCCCCTCTCTGCATGTCACTGTCCCTCGCCCTGAGTGCCTCCTCTCTGCCTGACACTGTCCCTCACCTGAGGGTCCCCTCTCTGCATGTCACTGTCCCTAGACTGAGGGTCCCCTCTCTGCCTGTCACTGTCCCTCGCCTGAGTGCCTCCTCTCTGCCTGTCACTGTCCCTAGACTGAGAGTCCCCTCTCTGCCTGTCACTGTCCCTCACCTGAGGGTCCCCTCTCTGCCTGTCACTGTCCCTCACCTGAGTGCTTCCTCTCTGCTTGTCACTGTCCCCCACCTGAGGGTCCCCTCTCTGCCTGTCACTGCCCCTAGCCTGAGGGTCACCTCTCTGCCTGTCACTGTCCCTCACCTGAGGGTCACCTCTCTGCCTGTCACTGTCCCTCACCTGAGGGTCATCTCTCTGCCTGTCACTGTCCCTCGCCTGAGTGCCCCCTCTCTGCCTGTCACTGTCCCACACCTGAGTGCCCCCTCTCTGCCTGTCACTGTCCCTCTGTGCATGCCTTTGTCACTCTTACCTGAGGGTCCCCTCTCTGCCTGTCACTGTCCCACACCTGAGTGCCCCCTCTCTGCCTGTCACTGTCCCTCTGTGCATGCCATTGTCAATCTTACCTGAGGGTCCCCTCTCTGTCTGTCACTGTCTTTCACCTGAGGGTCCCCTCTCTGCCTGACACTGTCTTTCACCTGAGGGTCCCCTCTCTGCCTGACACTGTCTTTCACCTGAGTGCCCCCTCTCTGCCTGACACTGTCTTTCACCTGAGTGCCCCCTCTCTGCCTGTCACTGTCCCTCTGTGCATGCCTTTGTCAATCTCACCTGAGGGTCCCCTCTCTGCTTGTCACTGTCTTTCACCTGAGGGTCCCCTCTCTGCTTGTCACTGTCTTTCTCCTGAGGGTCCCCTCTCTGCCTGACACTGTCTTTCACCTGAGGGTCCCCTCTCTGCCTGACACTGTCTTTCACCTGAGGGTCCCCTCTCTGCCTGTCACTATCTTTCTCCTGAGGGTCCCCTCTCTGCCTGACACTGTCTTTCTCCTGAGGGTCCCCTCTCTGCCTGACACTGTCTTTCTCCTGAGGGTCCCCTCTCTGCCTGACACTGTCTTTCTCCTGAGGGTCCCCTCTCTGCCTGACACTGTCTTTCACCTGAGGGTCCCCTCTCTGCCTGACACTGTCTTTCACCTGAGGGTCCCCTCTCTGCCTGTCACTGTCTTTCACCTGAGGGTCCCCTCTCTGTCTGTCACTGTCTTTCACCTGAGGGTCCCCTCTCTGTCTGTCACTGTCTTTCACCTGAGGGTCCCCTCTCTGTCTGTCACTGTCTTTCACCTGAGGGTCCCCTCTCTGTCTGTCACTGTCTTTCACCTGAGGGTCCCCTCTCTGCTTGTCACTGTCTTTCACCTGAGGGTCCCCTCTCTGCTTGTCACTGTCTTTCACCTGAGGGTCCCCTCTCTGCTTGTCACTGTCTTTCACCTGAGGGTCCCCTCTCTGCCTGACACTGTCTTTCACCTGAGGGTCCCCTCTCTGCCTGACACTGTCTTTCACCTGAGGGTCCCCTCTCTGCCTGTCACTGTCTTTCACCTGAGGGTCCCCTCTCTGCCTGTCACTGTCTTTCACCTGAGGGTCCCCTCTCTGCCTGTCACTGTCTTTCACCTGAGGGTCCCCTCTCTGCCTGTCACTGTCTTTCACCTGAGGGTCCCCTCTCTGCCTGTCACTGTCTTTCACCTGAGGGTCCCCTCTCTGCCTGACACTGTCTTTCACCTGAGGGTCCCCTCTCTGCCTGACACTGTCTTTCACCTGAGGGTCCCCTCTCTGCTTGTCACTGTCTTTCACCTGAGGGTCCCCTCTCTGCCTGTCACTGTCTTTCACCTGAGGGTCCCCTCTCTGCCTGTCACTGTCTTTCACCTGAGGGTCCCCTCTCTGCCTTACACTGTCTTTCACCTGAGGGTCCCCTCTCTACTTGTCACTGTCTTTCACCTGAGGGTCCCCTCTCTGCCTTACACTGTCTTTCACCTGAGGGTCCCCTCTCTACTTGTCACTGTCTTTCACCTGAGGGTCCCCTCTCTGCCTGTCACTGTCTTTCACCTGAGGGTCCCCTCTCTGTCTGTCACTGTCTTTCACCTGAGGGTCCCCTCTCTGTCTGTCACTGTCTTTCACCTGAGGGTCCCCTCTCTGCCTGTCACTGTCTTTCACCTGAGGGTCCCCTCTCTGCCTGTCACTGTCTTTCACCTGAGGGTCCCCTCTCTGCCTGTCACTGTCTTTCACCTGAGGGTCCCCTCTCTGCCTGACACTGTCTTTCACCTGAGGGCCCCCTCTCTGCCTGTCACTGTCTTTCACCTGAGGGTCCCCTCTCTGCCTGTCACTGTCTTTCACCTGAGGGTCCCCTCTCTGCCTGTCACTGTCTTTCACCTGAGGGTCCCCTCTCTGCCTGTCACTGTCTTTCACCTGAGGGTCCCCTCTCTGCCTGTCACTGTCTTTCACCTGAGGGTCCCCTCTCTGCCTGACACTGTCTTTCACCTGAGGGCCCCCTCTCTGCCTGACACTGTCTTTCACCTGAGGGTCCCCTCTCTACTTGTCACTGTCTTTCACCTGAGGGTCCCCTCTCTGCCTTACACTGTCTTTCACCTGAGGGTCCCCTCTCTACTTGTCACTGTCTTTCACCTGAGGGTCCCCTCTCTGCCTGTCACTGTCTTTCACCTGAGGGTCCCCTCTCTGTCTGTCACTGTCTTTCACCTGAGGGTCCCCTCTCTGTCTGTCACTGTCTTTCACCTGAGGGTCCCCTCTCTGCCTGTCACTGTCTTTCACCTGAGGGTCCCCTCTCTGCCTGTCACTGTCTTTCACCTGAGGGTCCCCTCTCTGCCTGTCACTGTCTTTCACCTGAGGGTCCCCTCTCTGCCTGACACTGTCTTTCACCTGAGGGCCCCCTCTCTGCCTGACACTGTCTTTCACCTGAGGGCCCCCTCTCTGCCTGACACTGTCTTTCACCTGAGGGCCCCCTCTCTGTCTGACACTGTCTTTCACCTGAGGGTCCCCTCTCTGCCTGACACTGTCCCTCGCCTGAGGGCCCCCTCTCTGCCTGACACTGTCTTTCACCTGAGGGTCCCCTCTCTGTCTGTCACCGTCTTTCACCTGAGGGTCCCCTCTCTGCTTGTCACCGTCTTTCACCTGAGGGTCCCCTCTCTGTCTGTCACTGTCTTTCACCTGAGGGTCCCCTCACTGTCTGTCACTGTCTTTCACCTGAGGGTCCCCTCTCTGCCTGTCACTGTCTTTCACCTGAGGGTCCCCTCTCTGTCTGGCACTGTCTTTCACCTGAGGGTCCCCTCTCTGTCTGGCACTGTCTTTCACCTGAGGGTCCCCTCTCTGTCTGGCACTGTCTTTCACCTGAGGGTCCCCTCTCTGTCTGGCACTGTCTTTCACCTGAGGGTCCCCTCTCTGTCTGACACTGTCTTTCACCTGAGGGTCCCCTCTCTGCCTGTCACTGTCTTTCACCTGAGGGTCCCCACTCTGCCTGACACTGTCCCTCGCCTGAGGGCCCCCACTCTGCCTGACACTGTCCCTCGCCTGAGGGTCCCCTCTCTGCCTGACACTGTCTTTCACCTGAGGGTCCCCTCTCTGCCTGTCACTGTCTTTCACCTGAGGGTCCCCACTCTGCCTGACACTGTCCCTCGCCTGAGGGCCCCCACTCTGCCTGACACTGTCCCTCGCCTGAGGGTCCCCTCTCTGCCTGTCACTGTCCCTCGCCTGAGGGTCCCCACTCTGCCTGACACTGTCCCTCGCCTGAGGGCCCCCACTCTGCCTGACACTGTCCCTCGCCTGAGGGCCCCCACTCTGCCTGACACTGTCCCTCGCCTGAGGGCCCCCACTCTGCCTGTCACTGTCCCTCGCCTGAGGGCCCCCACTCTGCCTGTCACTGTCCCTCGCCTGAGGGTCCCCTCTCTGCCTGACACTGTCCCTCGCCTGAGGGCCCCCACTCTGCCTGTCACTGTCCCTCGCCTGAGGGTCCCCTCTCTGCCTGACACTGTCCCTCGCCTGAGGGTCCCCTCTCTGCCTGACACTGTCCCTCGCCTGAGGGTCCCCTCTCTGCCTGACACTGTCCCTCGCCTGAGGGCCCCCACTCTGCCTGTCACTGTCCCTCGCCTGAGGGTCCCCTCTCTGCCTGACACTGTCCCTCGCCTGAGGGCCCCCACTCTGCCTGTCACTGTCCCTCGCCTGAGGGTCCCCTCTCTGCCTGACACTGTCCCTCGCCTGAGGGCCCCCACTCTGCCTGTCACTGTCCCTCGCCTGAGGGTCCCCTCTCTGCCTGACACTGTCCCTCGCCTGAGGGCCCCCACTCTGCCTGACACTGTCTTTCACCTGAGGGTCCCCTCTCTGCCTGTCACTGTCCCTCGCCTGAGGGTCCCCTCTCTGCCTGTCACTGTCCCTCGCCTGAGGGTCCCCTCTCTGCCTGACACTGTCCCTCGCCTGAGGGCCCCCACTCTGCCTGTCACTGTCCCTCGCCTGAGGGCCCCCACTCTGCCTGTCACTGTCCCTCGCCTGAGGGTCCCCTCTCTGCCTGACACTGTCCCTCGCCTGAGGGCCCCCACTCTGCCTGTCACTGTCCCTCGCCTGAGGGTCCCCTCTCTGCCTGACACTGTCCCTCGCCTGAGGGTCCCCTCTCTGCCTGACACTGTCCCTCGCCTGAGGGTCCCCTCTCTGCCTGACACTGTCCCTCGCCTGAGGGCCCCCACTCTGCCTGTCACTGTCCCTCGCCTGAGGGTCCCCTCTCTGCCTGACACTGTCCCTCGCCTGAGGGCCCCCACTCTGCCTGTCACTGTCCCTCGCCTGAGTGTCCCCTCTCTGCCTGACACTGTCTTTCGCCTGAGGGTCCCCTCTCTGCCTGTCACTGTCCCTCGCCTGAGGGTCCCCTCTCTGCCTGTCACTGTCCCTCGCCTGAGGGTCCCCTCTCTGCCTGACACTGTCCCTCGCCTGAGGGCCCCCACTCTGCCTGACACTGTCCCTCGCCTGAGGGCCCCCACTCTGCCTGACACTGTCTTTCACCTGAGGGTCCCCTCTCTGCCTGACACTGTCTTTCACCTGAGGGTCCCCACTCTGCCTGACACTGTCTTTCACCTGAGGGACCCCTCTCTGCCTGACACTGTCTTTCACCTGAGGGTCCCCTCTCTGCCTGACACTGTCCCTCGCCTGAGGGTCCCCTCTCTGCCTGACACTGTCCCTCGCCTGAGGGCCCCCACTCTGCCTGTCACTGTCCCTCGCCTGAGTGTCCCCTCTCTGCCTGTCACTGTCCCTCGCCTGAGGGCCCCCACTCTGCCTGTCACTGCCCCTCGCCTGAGTGTCCCCTCTCTGCATCTCACTGTACCTCACCTAAGCCCCCAGTCTGTGCCTATCACTACTCTGAGTATCTCTCCTGCAGCAGTTACTTACCGGAACGTCTCCTCTATCTCGGTCACGCTCGTTTCCTTCTCAACCACCAGAAAGTTGGGTTTGCGGTTCTTATTGAGCTCCCCAACGCCGCCAAGGAGGAAGCCCGTACAGGTGTCCTCATCCCCGATCACAGCGATCAGCTTCCCCCTAACCAGACCGCCTGCCATAGTGTCAATACATGTAGAGGATCACCTGACCTTAGGTTATATAGAGGGGCGGGGCCAAAACACAAACGTCACCTGCTGTCGTCACGTGAGAGGTGTGTGCTATACTGGAAGGGCGGGGCGTAAATAGACACATACAGTACGTATTATCATGTGACTGTCAAAATCAAGGCTCCAGAGTCAATTGAGTCAGCTGACCAAACCTCTACGTATAATTCTCGGACATCCAATTGCATCGCAGGTTTAATGGTCACATGACAACGTGTCAGAACCATATTGTGTAAAGGGAACAGTGAGGTAAATAAGATCAATGTGAACTTGGTCACATGACCTAGCCAGGGCGGAACTACTAGCGAGGAGCGGTGGCTTATGGGTCATGGACAGATGAAACGAGGTGTTTTTTTTTAATACGCTTTATTTACACACATGCAGGTGACATTATTTACACACATGCAGGTGACATTTATTTACACACATGCAGGTGACATTTATTTACACACATGCAGGTGACATTATTTACACACATGCAGGTGACATTTATTTACACACATGCAGGTGACATTATTTACACACATGCAGGGTGACATTTATTTACTCACATGCAGGTGACATTTATTTACACACATGCAGGTGATATTTATTTACACACATGCAGGTGACATTTATTTACACACATGCAGGTGACATTATTTACACACATGCAGGTGACATTTATTTACACACATGCAGGTGACATTTATTTACACACATGCAGGTGATATTATTTACACACATGCAGGTGACATTTATTTACTCACATGCAGGTGACATTTATTTACACACATGCAGGTGATATTTATTTACACACATGCAGGTGACATTATTTACACACATGCAGGTGACATTTATTTACTCACATGCAGGTGACATTTATTTACACACATGCAGGTGATATTATTTACACACATGCAGGTGACATTTATTTACTCACATGCAGGTGACATTTATTTACACACATGCAGGTGACATTTATTTACACACATGCAGGTGACATTATTTACTCACATGCAGGGTGACATTTATTTACACACATGCAGGTGACATTTATTTACACACATGCAGGTGACATTTATTTACACACATGCAGGTGACATTTATTTACACGCATGCAGGTGACATTATTTACTCACATGCAGGGTGACATTTATTTACACACATGCAGGTGACATTATTTACTCACATGCAGGGTGACATTTATTTACACACATGCAGGTGACATTATTTACACACATGCAGGTGATATTATTTACACACATGCAGGTGACATTTATTTACACACATGCAGGTGACATTATTTACTCACATGCAGGGTGACATTTATTTACACACATGCAGGTGACATTATTTACACACATGCAGGTGACATTTATTTACACACATGCAGGTGACATTATTTACTCACATGCAGGGTGACATTTATTTACACACATGCAGGTGACATTATTTACACACATGCAGGTGACATTTATTTACACACATGCAGGTGACATTATTTACACACATGCAGGTGACATTTATTTACACACATGCAGGTGACATTATTTACACACATGCAGGTGACATTATTTACACACATGCAGGTGATATTTATTTACTCACATGCAGGTGACATTTATTTACTCACATGCAGGTGACATTTACTCACATGCAGGTGACATTTATTTACACACATGCAGGTGACATTTATTTACACACATGCAGGTGATATTTATTTACTCACATGCAGGTGACATTTATTTACACACATGCAGGTGACATTTATTTACACACATGCAGGTGACATTTATTTACTCACATGCAGGTGACATTTATTTACACACATGCAGGTGACATTTATTTACACACATGCAGGTGATATTTATTTACTCACATGCAGGTGACATTTACTCACATGCAGGTGACATTTATTTACACACATGCAGGTGACATTTATTTACACACATGCAGTTGACATTTATTTACACACATGCAGGTGATATTTATTTACTCACATGCAGGTGACATTTATTTACACACATGCAGGTGACATTTATTTACACACATGTAGGTGACATTTATTTACTCACATGCAGGTGACATTTATTTACACACATGCAGGTGACATTTATTTACACACATGCAGGTGACCTTTATTTACACACATGTAGGTGACATTTATTTACTCACATGCAGGTGACATTTATTTACACACATGCAGGTGACATTTATTTACACACATGCAGGTGACATTTATTTACTCAGATGCAGGTGACATTTATTTACTCACATGCAGGTGACATTTATTTACTCAGGTACAGGTGACATTTATTTACACACATGCAGGTGACATTTATTTACACGCATGCAGGTGACATTTATTTACTCACATGCAGGTGACATTTACTCACATGCAGGTGACATTTATTTACTCACATGCAGGTGACATTTATTTACACACATGCAGGTGACATTTACTCACATGCAGGTGCCATTTATTTACACACATGCAGGTGACATTTATTTACTCACATGCAGGTGATATTTATTTACTCACATGCAGGTGACATTTACTCACATGCAGGTGACATTTATTTACACACATGCAGGTGACATTTATTTACACACATGCAGGTGACCTTTATTTACACACATGTAGGTGACATTTATTTACTCACATGCAGGTGACATTTATTTACACACATGCAGGTGACATTTATTTACACACATGCAGGTGGCCTTTATTTACACACATGTAGGTGACATTTATTTACTCACATGCAGGTGACATTTATTTACACACATGCAGGTGACATTTATTTACACACATGCAGGTGACATTTATTTACTCAGATGCAGGTGACATTTATTTACTCACATGCAGGTGACATTTATTTACTCAGGTACAGGTGACATTTATTTACACACATGCAGGTGACATTTATTTACACGCATGCAGGTGACATTTATTTACTCACATGCAGGTGACATTTACTCACATGCAGGTGACATTTATTTACTCACATGCAGGTGACATTTATTTACACACATGCAGGTGACATTTACTCACATGCAGGTGACATTTATTTACTCACATGCAGGTGCCATTTATTTACACACATGCAGGTGACATTTATTTACTCACATGCAGGTGACATTTATTTACACACATGCAGGTGACATTTATTTACTCACATGCAGGTGACATTTATTTACACACATGCAGGTGACATTATTTACACACATGCAGGTGCCATTTATTTACACACATGCAGGTGACATTTATTTACTCACATGCAGGTGACATTTATTTACACACATGCAGGTGACATTTATTTACACACATGCAGGTGACATTTATTTACTCACATGCAGGTGACATTTATTTACACACATGCAGGTGACATTTATTTACTCACATGCAGGTGACATTTATTTACACACATGCAGGTGCCATTTATTTACTCACATGCAGGTGACCTTTATTTACTCACATGCAGGTGACATTTATTTACACACATGCAGGTGACATTTATTTACACACATGCAGGTGACATTATTTACACACATGCAGGTGACATTTATTTACACACATGCAGGTGACATTTATTTACTCAGATGCAGGTGACATTTATTTACACACATGCCGGTGACATTTGTTTACTCAGATGCAGGTGACATTTATTTACTCAGGTACAGGTGACATTTATTTACACACATGCAGGTGACATTTATTTACTCAGATGCAGGTGACATTTATTTACTCAGGTACAGGTGACATTTATTTACACACATGCAGGTGACATTTATTTACACACATGCAGGTGACATTTGTTTACTCAGATGCAGGTGACATTTATTTACTCACATGCAGGTGACCTTTATTTACACACATGTAGGTGACATTTATTTACTCACATGCAGGTGACCTTTATTTACTCACATGCAGGTGACATTTATTTACTCACATGTAGGTGACATTTATTTACTCACATGCAGGTGACCTTTATTTACTCACATGCAGGTGACATTTATTTACACACATGTAGGTGACATTTATTTACTCACATGCAGGTGACATTTATTTACTCACATGCAGGTGACCTTTATTTACACACATGCAGGTGACCTTTATTTACACACATGCAGGTGACATTTATTTACTCACATGCAGGTGACATTTATTTACACACATGCAGGTGACATTTATTTACACACATGCAGGTGACATTTATTTACTCACATGCAGGTGACATTTATTTACACACATGCAGGTGACATTTATTTACACACATGCAGGTGACATTTATTTACTCAGATGCAGGTGACATTTATTTACACACATGCAGGTGACATTTATTTACACACATGCCGGTGACATTTGTTTACTCAGATGCAGGTGACATTTATTTACTCAGGTACAGGTGACATTTATTTACACACATGCAGGTGACATTTGTTTACTCAGATGCAGGTGACATTTATTTACACACATGCAGGTGACCTTTATTTACACACATGTAGGTGACATTTATTTACACACATGCAGGTGACATTATTTACACGCATGCAGGTGACATTATTTACACACATGCAGGGTGACATTTATTTACACACATGCAGGTGATATTATTTACACACATGCAGGTGACATTTATTTACACACATGCAGGTGACATTTATTTACACGCATGCAGGTGACATTATTTACTCACATGCAGGGTGACATTTATTTACACACATGCAGGTGACATTATTTACACACATGCAGGTGACATTTATTTACACACATGCAGGTGACATTATTTACACACATGCAGGTGACATTATTTACACACATGCAGGTGATATTTATTTACTCACATGCAGGTGACATTTATTTACTCACATGCAGGTGACATTTACTCACATGCAGGTGACATTTATTTACACACATGCAGGTGACATTTATTTACACACATGCAGGTGATATTTATTTACTCACATGCAGGTGACATTTACTCACATGCAGGTGACATTTATTTACACACATGCAGGTGACATTTATTTACACACATGCAGGTGACATTTATTTACTCACATGCAGGTGACATTTATTTACACACATGCAGGTGACATTTATTTACTCACATGCAGGTGACATTTATTTACACACATGCAGGTGACATTTATTTACACACATGCAGGTGACATTTATTTACACACATGCAGGTGATATTTATTTACTCACATGCAGGTGACATTTACTCACATGCAGGTGACATTTATTTACACACATGCAGGTGACATTTATTTACACACATGCAGTTGACATTTATTTACACACATGCAGGTGATATTTATTTACTCACATGCAGGTGACATTTACTCACATGCAGGTGACATTTATTTACACACATGCAGGTGACATTTATTTACACACATGCAGGTGACATTTATTTACACACATGCAGGTGACCTTTATTTACACACATGTAGGTGACATTTATTTACTCACATGCAGGTGACATTTATTTACACACATGCAGGTGACCTTTATTTACACACATGCAGGTGACCTTTATTTACACACATGTAGGTGACATTTATTTACTCACATGCAGGTGACATTTATTTACACACATGCAGGTGACATTTATTTACACACATGCAGGTGACATTTATTTACTCAGATGCAGGTGACATTTATTTACTCACATGCAGGTGACATTTATTTACTCAGGTACAGGTGACATTTATTTACACACATGCAGGTGACATTTATTTACACGCATGCAGGTGACATTTATTTACTCACATGCAGGTGACATTTACTCACATGCAGGTGACATTTATTTACTCACATGCAGGTGACATTTATTTACACACATGCAGGTGACATTTACTCACATGCAGGTGACATTTATTTACTCACATGCAGATGCCATTTATTTACACACATGCAGGTGACATTTATTTACTCACATGCAGGTGATATTTATTTACTCACATGCAGGTGACATTTACTCACATGCAGGTGACATTTATTTACACACATGCAGGTGACATTTATTTACACACATGCAGGTGACATTTATTTACACACATGCAGGTGACCTTTATTTACACACATGTAGGTGACATTTATTTACTCACATGCAGGTGACATTTATTTACACACATGCAGGTGACATTTATTTACACACATGCAGGTGACCTTTATTTACACACATGTAGGTGACATTTATTTACTCACATGCAGGTGACATTTATTTACACACATGCAGGTGACATTTATTTACACACATGCAGGTGACATTTATTTACTCAGATGCAGGTGACATTTATTTACTCACATGCAGGTGACATTTATTTACTCAGGTACAGGTGACATTTATTTACACACATGCAGGTGACATTTATTTACACGCATGCAGGTGACATTTATTTACTCACATGCAGGTGACATTTACTCACATGCAGGTGACATTTATTTACTCACATGCAGGTGACATTTATTTACACACATGCAGGTGACATTTACTCACATGCAGGTGACATTTATTTACTCACATGCAGGTGCCATTTATTTACACACATGCAGGTGACATTTATTTACACACATGCAGGTGACATTTATTTACTCACATGCAGGTGACATTTATTTACACACATGCAGGTGACATTATTTACACACATGCAGGTGCCATTTATTTACACACATGCAGGTGACATTTATTTACTCACATGCAGGTGACATTTATTTACACACATGCAGGTGCCATTTATTTACACACATGCAGGTGACATTTATTTACTCACATGCAGGTGACATTTATTTACACACATGCAGGTGACATTTATTTACTCACATGCAGGTGACATTTATTTACTCACATGCAGGTGACCTTTATTTACTCACATGCAGGTGACATTTATTTACACACATGCAGGTGACATTTATTTACACACATGCAGGTGACATTATTTACACACATGCAGGTGACATTTATTTACACACATGCAGGTGACATTTATTTACTCAGATGCAGGTGACATTTATTTACACACATGCCGGTGACATTTGTTTACTCAGATGCAGGTGACATTTATTTACTCAGGTACAGGTGACATTTATTTACACACATGCAGGTGACATTTATTTACTCAGATGCAGGTGACATTTATTTACTCAGGTACAGGTGACATTTATTTACACACATGCAGGTGACATTTATTTACACACATGCAGGTGACATTTGTTTACTCAGATGCAGGTGACATTTATTTACTCACATGCAGGTGACCTTTATTTACACACATGTAGGTGACATTTATTTACTCACATGCAGGTGACCTTTATTTACTCACATGCAGGTGACATTTATTTACTCACATGTAGGTGACATTTATTTACTCACATGTAGGTGACATTTATTTACTCACATGCAGGTGACCTTTATTTACTCACATGCAGGTGACATTTATTTACACACATGTAGGTGACATTTATTTACTCACATGCAGGTGACCTTTATTTACACACATGCAGGTGACCTTTATTTACACACATGCAGGTGACATTTATTTACTCACATGCAGGTGACATTTATTTACACACATGCAGGTGACATTTATTTACACACATGCAGGTGACATTTATTTACTCACATGCAGGTGACATTTATTTACACACATGCAGGTGACATTTATTTACACACATGCAGGTGACATTTATTTACTCAGATGCAGGTGACATTTATTTACACACATGCAGGTGACATTTATTTACACACATGCCGGTGACATTTGTTTACTCAGATGCAGGTGACATTTATTTACTCAGGTACAGGTGACATTTATTTACACACATGCAGGTGACATTTGTTTACTCAGATGCAGGTGACATTTATTTACACACATGCAGGTGACCTTTATTTACACACATGTAGGTGACATTTATTTACTCACATGCAGGTGACCTTTATTTACACACATGCAGGTGACATTTATTTACTCACATGCAGGTGACCTTTATTTACTCACATGCAGGTGACATTTATTTACACACATGCAGGTGACATTTATTTACTCACATGCAGGTGACATTTATTTACTCACATGCAGGTGACATTTATTTACACACATGCAGGTGACATTTATTTACTCACATGCAGGTGACATTTATTTACACACATGCAGGTGACATTTATTTACACACATGCAGGTGACATTTATTTACTCACATGCAGGTGACATTTATTTACTCACATGCAGGTGACATTTATTTACACGCATGCAGGTGCCATTTATTTACTCAGATGCAGGTGCCATTTATTTACACACATGCAGGTGCCATTTATTTACACACATGCAGGTGACATTTATTTACTCGCATGCAGGTGACATTTATTTACACACATGCAGGTGACATTTATTTACTCACATGCAGGTGACATTTATTTACACACATGCAAGGTGACATTTCCCATGAAACAAAAGACTGTAGGTGGCGCAAAAATGGATGCCGATTCCCAGTAAATTTAAGGTTTGTATACACCTAATATATATTCATTAGATAAACCTGTATTGCTATTGCAAATTCATAAATAGTGTGAGTACAAATTAATACAAAGTGCGAATATGATGCATAAAATAACTAATACCACTTTATGACACCAGTGTCCTACTATGTACTGGCCAGACTACCAAAGAAATTTACATATATAAAAAAAGTAAAAACAATCAGTTCTGTGAATGATTAAAAATTGAATATGTAGCCTTTCTGAAATTTACATACACATGTACTAATAATATCTGAACTCCACTAATGGGTGTATCAAATTCTGATATCATATATCGGATGCAGCAGTCTTCAGATAATTGGATTGCTAATGAAAATGTATCCTAATGTTATTTTGTAATGAAGCTGTTAAATACATTTGGCATATATACCCATTAGAGCTGAATTCAGCTGTAATTTCTGTTTAGCAAAGATAATGTTCGACCAATTGGCCCAAATGATCTACCTGAGTTGTTGTTCCGTGTTGGATATTCACAGTGCACTGTGGAGGTATGTCGGGGTTGTCTCTGATTCCTTAAAACATATCCCGCTATGATGTGCCGATATTGGCCTCTGATAAACTGTTATCTGTGACTCCTTCGCTTCTTTTATCTGTGATAACGATCAGATGGAGGTCTTAGTAAAGTGCTTTCTCCATTTTCTCCTTGGAGCGCTCTTACATTCAGTCTCCGGTTCTGCAATGGAGTGCTATTTTATTTCAGCCTCCAGTATCCACGAGCAGTGTTTCACTCTGCTCTCCTTCTAATCCAATAAATGGTCAATCTGTCTGTCAGGTTCTACGCGTTTCAGCTGGGAAGCTGGGAAACGCGTAGGCTGCCATCGTTGGGAAGAAAGATACACTTTTTAATCTGAAATTGAACTTTCCTTTAATATGCCAAATTTCTGGCAATTCTAATTGTATTTATATGCTCATATATCATTGAGGTTATTACTAGCTATTTATTAGCGCTCACCCTTTTGTTGTGTACATATTATTAGTTCATGTGTATCTAAATTTCAGAAAGGCTACATATTCAATTTTTAATTGGTCACAGAACTGATTGTTTTTAAGTTTTTTTATATATGTAAATTTCTTTGGTAGTCTGGCCAGGACATAGTACGACACCGGTGTCATAAAGTGGTATTAGTTATTTTATGCGTCATATTCGCACTTTGTATTAAATTGAATAAATATTTAACATATTTTATACTCTTATCTAAGTTCTGTGTATTATTATAGCATTATACCCACCACATATTATTGTGTCATAACAAACTCACACTTTTTATGCATTTGCAATAGCAATAAATATATATTAGGGGCGCGATCCGATATCGATCGCAGTTTGCAGCGCAAGCGAGGGAACCGGCGTCGCCCGCAGTTTCAGCTCGCAACTCGAGCCATCCCATATAGGTCGCCGTCAGATGCTAAAGTGCCGTAAGTCTCACAAACCAGCGATGTCCAGAAATCTGCGTAAGTACAAATTTCTGGCGTCGCCAGTGACTTGCGGCACGTTAGAAACTGCCGGCGCCTATAAAACCTGACTAAAGTTTAAAACACCCGCACTGTCTAACACGCCTCCCTAACATAGCCCGCACTGTCTAACACGCCTCCCTAACATAGCCCGACACGTCTAACCCTCTATCCGCTATCCCCCCTCACTAGCCTAACAATAAAAAAGCTATTAACCCCTAAACCGCCGCTCCTTTACCCCGCCGCAACCTAATAAAGTTATTAACCCCTAAACCGCCGCTCCCGTACCCCGCCGCCAGCTATATTATATCTATAACCCCCTAAAGTGAGCCCCTAACACCGCCGCCATCTATATAAAAATTATTAACCCCTAATGTAAGCCCCTTACACCGCCGCCATCTCTATTAAAATGATTAACCCCTAATTTAATCTACCTACCCCGCCGCCAGCTATATTATCTATATTAACCCTAAGTATATTATAGTTAATATAGGTATTACATTATATATATTAACTATATTAACCCTAATTATATTAGGGTTAATATAGTTAATATAGTTACTATAGTATTTATATTAACTATATTAACTCTATCTAACCCTAACTAAATTTATATTAAATTAATCTAATTCATTTATAAACTAAAATATTCCTATTTAAATCTAAATACTTACCTATAAAATAAACCCTAAGATAGCTACAATATAATTAATAATTACATTGTAGCTATGTTAGGGTTAATATTTATTTTACAGGTAAATTGTTAATTATTTTAACTAGGTATAATAGATATTAAATAGTTATTAACTATTTAATATCTACCTAGTTAAAATAATTACCCAATTACCTGTAAAATAAATCCTAACCTAAGTTACAAATACACCTACACTATCAATAAATTTAATAAACTACAAACATCTATCTAAAAATACAATTAAATTAACTAAACTAAATTACAAAAAAAAACAAACACTAAATTACAAAAAATAAAAAAAAGATTACAAGATATTTAAGCTAATTACACCTATTCTAAGCCCCCTAATAAAATAATAAACCCCCAAAATAAAAAAAGTTCCCTGCCCTATTCTAAATTCAACAAATTTCAAAGCTCTTTACCTTACCAGCCCTTAAAAGGGCCTTTTGTGGGGCATGCCCCAAAGAATTCAGCTCTTTTGCATACAACAAATACAATACCCCCCCCCCCCATTACAACCCACCACCCAAACCCCCCTTAAAAAAGCCTAACACTACCCCCCTGAAGATCTCCGTACCTTGTCTTCACCACACCGGGCCGGACTCCTGATCCGATCCGGGCGATGTCTTCCTCCAAGCGGCAAAGAAGAATTCTTCCTCCGGCGACGTCTTCCTCCAAGCGGCAGCAAAGTCTTCATTCTTCTGGCGGCATCTTCAATCTTCTTTCTTCGCTCCGCCGCCGCGGAGCATCCATCCTGGCCGACTGCTGAACTTGGAATGAGGTACCTTTAAATGACGTCATCCAAGATGGCGTCCGCCGAATTCCGATTGGCTGATAGGATTCTATCAGCCAATCGGAATTAAGTTAAAAAAATCTGATTGGCTGATTGAATCAGCCAATCAGATTCAAGTTCAATCCGATTGGCTGATCCAATCAGCCAATCAGATTGAGCTCGCATTCTATTGGCTGTTCCGATCAGCCAATAGAATGCGAGCTCTATCTGATTGGCTGATTGGATCAGCCAATCGGATTGAACTTGAATCTGATTGGCTGATTCAATCAGCCAATCAGATTTTTTTAACTTAATTCCGATTGGCTGATAGAATCCTATCAGCCAATCGGAATTCGGCGGACGCCATCTTGGATGACGTCATTTAAAGGTACCTCATTCCAAGTTCAGCAGTCGGCCAGGATGGATGCTCCGCGGCGGCGGAGCGAAGAAAGAAGATTGAAGATGCCGCCGGAAGAATGAAGACTTTGCTGCCGCTTGGAGGAAGACGTCGCCGGAGGAAGAATTCTTCTTTGCCGCTTGGAGGAAGACATCGCCCGGATCGGATCAGGAGTTCGGCCCGGTGTGGTGAAGACAAGGTAGGGAGATCTTCAGGGGGGTAGTGTTAGGCTTTTTTAAGGGGGGTTTGGGTGGGTTTAGAATAGGGGTATGTGGGTGGTGGGTTGTAATGGGGGGGGGGTATTGTATTTGTTGTATGCAAAAGAGCTGAATTCTTTGGGGCATGCACCACAAAAGGCCCTTTTAAGGGCTGGTAAGGTAAAGAGCTTTGAAATTTGTTGAATTTAGAATAGGGCAGGGAATTTTTTTTATTTTGGGGGTTTATTATTTTATTAGGGGGCTTAGAATAGGTGTAATTAGCTTAAATATCTTGTAATCTTTTTTTATTTTTTGTAATTTAGTCTTTGTTTTTTTTTGTAATTTAGTTTAGTTAATTTAATTGTATTTTTAGATAGATGTTTGTAGTTTATTAAATTTATTGATAGTGTAGGTGTATTTGTAACTTAGGTTAGGATTTATTTTACAGGTAATTGGGTAATTATTTTAACTAGGTAGATATTAAATAGTTAATAACTATTTAATATCTATTATACCTAGTTAAAATAATTAACAATTTACCTGTAAAATAAATATTAACCCTAACATAGCTACAATGTAATTATTAATTATATTGTAGCTATCTTAGGGTTTATTTTATAGGTAAGTATTTAGATTTAAATAGGAATATTTTAGTTTATAAATGAATTAGATTAATTTAATATAAATTTAGTTAGGGTTAGATAGAGTTAATATAGTTAATATAAATACTATAGTAACTATATTAACTATATTAACCCTAATATAATTAGGGTTAATATAGTTAATATATATAATGTAATACCTATATTAACTATAATATACTTAGGGTTAATATAGATAATATAGCTGGCGGCGGGGTAGGTAGATTAAATTAGGGGTTAATCATTTTAATAGAGATGGCGGCGGTGTAAGGGGCTTACATTAGGGGTTAATAATTTTTATATAGGTGGCGGCGGTGTAAGGGGTCAGATTAGGGGATAGATAAGGTAGATGGCGGCGGTTTTAGAGGCTCACAGTAGGGGGTTAGTTTATGTAGATGGCGGCGGGGTCCGGGAGCGGCGGTTTAGGGGGTAATAACTTTATTAGGGATTTCGGGGGGGGGGGGGGGATCGCGGTTGACAGGGAGATAGACATTGCGCATGCGTTAGGTGTTAGGTTTATTTTAGCAGATCGCGGTTGACAGGGAGATAGACATTGCGCATGCGTTAGGTGTTAGGTTTATTTTCTAGTTAGTTTAGGGAGTTACGGGGTCCAATAGTCAGCGTAAGCCTTCTTACGGCTGCTTTTTGTGGCGAGGTGAAAATGGAGTAAGTTTTCTCCATTTTCGCCACGTAAGTCCTTACGCTGCATATTGGATACCAAACTGCGCGGGTTTGGTATACCTGCCTATGGCCCAAAAAACTACGGGCGACGGCAGAAATATACGCGCGTAACTTCTAGGTTACGCCGTATATAGGATACCAAATCCGCGCAAATATTGGCGTCGCCGATTTTTGCGGGCGACGATTTATATTGGATCGACCCCCAGGTGTATACAAACCTTAAATTTACTGGGAATCAGCATCCATTTTTGCGCCACCTATAGTCTTTTGTTTTATTTACCTTTTAACTGTTTTTTGGGGAAAGAACGTTATTTTAGGTGTGCAGCATTCCCATCTGCTTAAGACATATATTTAACATCGTTTTTACGACATTTCCCATGATGCATCATGGGAGATGTAGTTACAAAACATCTGGGGGACTAAGGTTGCTGACCCCTGCCTTAATACATGCAATATCATTTTTTATTAAATTTTAATGTGTTTTCTTGAACTTCGTATGATCTTCACTTTGAAATTGTATTTTTATTTTAAAATAGATATTTCTATAGATATCTGTGTATACAATTAAATATCTATATTGTATACACAGATATATAATTTTTGTAAAATATATATCTATATGAATATATAGATCTATATTTAAAAAAATGTGTGTATATATATATATATATATGTGTGTATATGTGTATTAAAAATAAAAATAACATTTTGTTTTCTACGTGAAGAACACAGGAACTTGAAGTATTCCTAACTCGCTTTCGGGTTTAGCGCAGTTGGTCTAGCGCAGTGTCTGGTTAGTGCACGAGCGATAACTGCTCGGTTTTTATTATAGCGCAATCACAATATCCAAAGTCCTGAAGTCTGCATGCGTTGGACTTTCACTCACGCGCTAGCTTTGTACTTTCAACTTGTAATACGCGCGCTAATGCAGCCGTGATAGTTTTTTTTTCTTTGAGCACAGTTAGAGTGTGAACAAAAGAAAAAAATAGGGCTAGATAACAAGTAGAGCACTAAATTATTGCACGCTCGCAAATGTGCAAATTAAGCAGCCATTACAAATAGCGCTCAGAAAATTAACCAGAGAGGGGTGAGATTACATATGCGGCGCAGGCTTCAGCGTAACTGCTAAAACCCGTGCCGCCCATAATTTCACCTCGCACATCAGGGAATCGCATAAAACCATAAAGTTGGATAAACTAGCGATGTCCAGAAATGTGAGTAAATACAAATTTCTGGAGTCGCCAGTGACTTACGGCACTTTAAAAACAGCCGACGCCTACGATAATAAATATCAAATCTCCTGTAAAAGTCTAACCCGCCTACCAAAAATAAAGCCGACACGTCAAAACCCCTATATCTGCCATCACTCCCATATCAGAACTAATAATAAATGTATTAACCCCTAAACCGACAACCCCCACAATGCAATATGCCTAATTAAACTATTAACCCCTAATCCGCGATTCACCCACATCGCAATCTACCTAATAAAAGTATTAACCCCTAAACCGCCAAAACCCCACATAGCAATGAACCTAATAAATCTATTAACGCATTAACCGCCAAACCCCCACATCACAATAAACCTAATTAATCTATTAACCCCTAAACCGCCAAACCCTCACATCGCAATAAACCTAATCAAGCGTGGAGATCCTCTTCGTACGATCACCGCCGCACACTGAGGATTGAATTCAAGGTACGCGTTTAAATATGGCGTACCTTGCATTCCTATTGGCTGATTTGATTCTTCAAATTCAAATCAGCCAATAGCCTTTAAAGGCTACATAGGCTATATTTTTCAGCCAAATAGGAGTTTATACTTATATACTTCCATTAGGCTAAGTCAGTGGTGTCTTTTAACATTCATTTATCTGCCTTTCACAGGTGACAAACCAAGGACACTTACAAAACAATGGCATGAACTGAATATATTGTAAACAAAGAAGTGTAATTACAAAATATCACACTTTTTTGGGTCACTAAAAATACATTCAAGATTGGGAGTTTATTTTTAAATATGCCATGAGCAATTTATCTGTTCAAACCTTCTGTTTATTAGTTTTATTTGAGAGCTAAGTCACCCCAGTGAGCTGACAAATGTTCTCCCCAATACCTTTTTAATGGGGACACCACCCAGCTAAAATTGTAGACAATATTTAACTAAAATTAATTAATATTCAAATTTGTCATTGTGTATTGCACACGTTTTCATTGAATAAGTGTATGTTAAATTCTGCAATTATTTTGTGCTTTGAATAGCAGTACATTTTATAATATTAGAAAGTATCAAACTGCCCCCACCCGGTTACTGTATAATGCCACCCGGCTGGCAACATTTTCTGTGGTGAACACTGCTGACACTGTTCTTTGCAGTCCCACTGGGTTACAGAGACCCTTTATATAAACTTAATCTGTAAGTGCCATTATTAGTCTATACGTAGCTTTTATTAGACTATGCGTAGCTTTTATTAGACTATGCGTAGCTTTTATTAGTCTATGCGTAGCTTTTATTAGTCTATGCGTAGCTTTTATTAGACTATACGTAGGTTTTATTAGACTATGCGTAGCTTTTATTAGACTATGCGTAGCTTTTATTAGACTATGCGTAGCTTTTATTAGACTGCATAGCTTTTATTAGTCTATGCGTAGCTTTTATTAGACTATGCGTAGCTTTTATTAGACTATACGTAGCTTTTATTAGTCTATGCGTAGCTTTTATTAGACTATACGTAGCTTTTATTAGACTATACGTAGCTGTGCACATAATGGGGTAGATTTAGCAAGCAATGGATGCTGCTTTCCACGCCCATCGTTTTTGGCTCGCCAGAAACATAAGTTAAGAAGCAGCCGTCGTAAGACTGCTGCTCCTTAACTTCTGAAATCACCCCGATCTGATCGGGATGATTGACACCCCCTGGTAGCAGCTGATAGGACGCCGGTGAGCAGCGGGCGGCATTGCACGTGCATTTCACTGTTGGCATGCCATTTGGCGATGTCGAGCAAACCTGATTCGCTATAGCGAATTATGTTCGCTTACCATTTATTAAATTGACCCTAATGTCTCTGTTCCTGTTTAATTACTTATTTACATTCACACTGTACTATATACTCCAAATAGATCCATAAAAGCGTTCTACACATTGTAACTGTATCAGTCTGTAGTGTTACTGCTCCCTGTTATAAACCTGAACAGTGCGCTACACATTGTAACTGTATCAGTCTGTAGTGTTGCTGCTCCCTGTTATAAACCTGAACAGTGCGCTACACATTGTAACTGTATCAGTCTGTAGTGTTGCTGCTCCCTGTTATAAACCTGACTAGTGCGCTACACACTGTAACTGTATCAGTCTGTAGTGTTGTTCCCTGTTATAAACCTGACTAGTGCGCTACACATTGTAACTGTATCAGTCTGTAGTGTTGCTGCTCCCTGTTATAAACCTGACCAGTGCACAATCCTATAAAGAAAGTAATTTTGAGAGATTTTTTAAGAAAGGAGCAATGTTTATACCAAGCCTCTTAGCAGTGCTGCATTTCATGGCTGAATTATTTGCAGTTCAAGCCTGTGTGTTGGGACAACATCTTATTGTTTTGGTTTTGCCACAATGACAACAGAGGATAAAGGTGCCCTTGTCCCTCCCTTGTGACCCTGATCCTGTGTGTAGGAATTTGTAAGCGAGATCTCTGGCAAAATAGTTAACAGTGAGTAGGGATGCTACCTTTAGTTCAGACCAAACCCGAACATTTGCAGTGCACAGAATAGCATAAATAGCACATAAACACAAACTCACACATAGATATCCACACTCACACACTTTCTATCTCACACTAACACTCACTCTCCCACACACTAACACATTAACACACACATACTATCGCATACATACACTCTCTTACACACTAAAACATTAACACCCACATAATATCACACACACTAACACATTAACAAACACATAATATCACACACACACTCTCCCACACACTAACACATTAACACACACATACTATCGCACACACACTCTCATACACACTAAAACATTAACACACACCTAATATCACACACACACACTCTCATACACACTAAAACATTAACACACACATAATATCACATACACTAACACATTAACACACACATAATATCACACACACTAACACATTAACAAACACATAATATCACACACACACTCTCCCACACACTAACACATTAACACACACATACTATCGCACACACACTCTCATACACACTAAAACATTAACACACACCTAATATCACACACACACACTCTCATACACACTAAAACATTAACACACACATAATATCACATACACACTCACTCTCCCACACACACTCTCCCACACACTAACATATTAACACACACATACTCTCCCACAAACTAACACATTAACACACACATACTATCGCACACACACACACATTCTCTTACACACTAAAACACTAACACCCATATAATATCACACACACACACTCTCATACACACTAAAACATTAACACACACATATCACACACACTAGCACATTAACACACACATAATATCACACACACACTCTCCCACAAACTAACACATTAACACACACATACTCTCCCACACACTAACACATTAACACACACATACTATCGCACACACACTCGTACACACAAAAACATTATCACACATACACACACTCTCATACACACTAAAACATTAACACACGCATAATATCACACACACACTCTCATACACACTCGCTCTCCCACACACTAACATATTAACACACACACACTCTCCCACAAACTAACACATTAACACACACATACTATCGCACACACACACTCTCATACACACTAAAACATTAACACACACATAATATCACACACACACACACACTCTCATACACACTAAAACATTAACACACACGTAATATCACACACACACACACTCTCATACACACTAAAACATTAACACACACATATCACACACACACACACACTCTCATACACACTAAAACATTAACACACATAATATAACACACACACTCTCATACACACTAAAACATTAACACACACATACTATCACACACACTCTCTCAAACACTTACACATTAACACACTCATACTATTACACACACTCACACTCTAACACACATTCTCTCCCATACACACACGTATACACTCCCTCTTTCAGACACTGACAGACACACTCTCGACTCCCACAAAGACACTCCCACACAGACACTCCCCCCCACACACACGCACAAAGACACACACACAAGCGAAATAACTGTAGGCATGTGCAGTATGTTGCAAATGCACAATGTCACTGTTTTGACTGTGGCTGTTTTCTACCAAACCCTGACATTTGCCTGTCTGGACCTGACTCAGCTTCAAACCCGGACACACAAATGGAACCCGAACTGCCTGTATCATTCCCGGACAGGTGGTGACCCTAATAGTGATCACTAATTTATATATCTGATGTCATTCAAGGGCTCCACTTGTATTCACTTATTTTCACATAAGACCTTTTCATCTAACAAATGACAAATAGGACAGATTTCTCAAACAGCCTTTGTTTTATAATATAAATTAACAGGACATTCTAATGCAGAAAATACAGGCTGTAAATGATACAAAATAAACTTAATATGAGGAATCAAAATCTGTAGTTGGATAATAATCATCATTACCAGTTGCCAATGAGTCACGTGATCTCAGTCCGCCATTTGCATGATCATTTTGCTGAAAAATGTCCCTATGCCTACTATGTGCTGTCCTGTGTTACTACATTCATGGTCTTGTTAAACCCCCAGACAACATTTATCAAAGTATTACCCTAAAAAGATTTAGTATGGAACATGGTTTTGCGCATGGTATTATCCTTACCAGGTTACATGACATTAATTGGGTGCATTTCAGTTTTAAACAGAAGCATTTTTGTCCTATGCTTCTAGTAAGAGTTATTACTGTTTTACAGCTGCATACGCACATATGCTGTGAGGGCCAGTGAACCAGTATTGAGCACCTTCACAGAGAGTCAGCAATAGCTTGTATGACACAAATGAAGTCTTCAGACACAATACATACCACCGTCAGGTCTCTGAGCTTAAAGTGATGGTAAAGTTACCTCTATGTCTATCAAGCATAGCATTATGGCTGAAAAATCAATATAAGTTTAATTCATCATTTTATATATGGTATAGTATATATCAAGTTATTACCTTTAGAAAGTATTTTCTTTACGTCCTCTAATTCAACCCATATATTATTATTTTTATCCGCTCTTGATCACGTTTTTTTTATGACCAATTGACATTTCGGCCGTTAGGCGGCCGTCCCTCAGCGTCATCCGCCCCTCTACTCATCTGCGCATGCGGTATTAAATTTATTAACACATTGCTTACCATGCGCATTACCGTTTTGCGCATGCATATTACTTTCAAGTAAAGAATCCGTTCAATAGCAATATATTCAGCTGCTATCTGTCTCATATCAAATAGTAATGAATGAATAGAGTAATATTCAATACTATATTGCAATGCAAGTTAGCATGTGAGCATTTGGAAATCGTGAATGGTGATTGGCGCATGCGCATGTAGAGGCTGAAGCGTGAACGCGCATTTTACAGATGCAGAGAGCGGATGGGCCTGCTGAAGATGTAAAAAAGATTAAGAAGACGGAAGTAGTGTTTGGGAGGAGTCTTGAGTGAAGCGGTAGGGATTTTTAACTATAATTTTTAATGACAAATATAAAAGTAATAAAATAAAAAACTTAGCGACTAGATTAGGGTCAAATGGATAGATGCTAGGTTGTGTTGAATAGTGTAAAACTTTACCTTCACTTTAAATACTGCACGGGCCCTCACAGCATATGTGCGTATGCCACTGAAAAACACTAACAATTATTACTAAATGCATTTTTGCTAATGGAAGTATATTGCAAAAATGCTTCTGTTTAGAAGTGAAATGCACACATGCACATTCTAGTTTTGAACTTTATATCCCTTTAAGAAGACACATCACTAATTAGATATAAACACTACCTGCTCAACCAGTTAAAGCTAAAATGAGTATTAAGTGCTTTAAACTAATAAAAATCAGCACAATTTAAAACCCAACAGTCATGCCCACTGCACCCACAATGCCCCTTTTCGAGTCACATTAAAGAGACCTAGGCATATCTCTGGTTTTCGAGGCACAACAGGTTAATTGCACACGTCACCTTATTAGCATCACTGCACGCTTTTATTAGTATTCAAACTACATGCCCTTCAACCTCTGATGCAATCGCTTAACCCAGCAAATCACCATTTTGTTTTCCTTAAAGGGAAATGAAACCCATATTTTTTTTCTTTCATGATTCAGATAGAGCAGCAACTTTCTAATTTACTTCTTCTATCAATTGTAGCCACCAATCAGCAACCGCTACCCAGGGTGCCGAACCAAAAATGGGCGGTCTCCTAAGCTTACATTCCTGCTTTTCAAATAAAGATACCAAGAGAATGAAGATGTGATAATAGGGAGTAAATAAAAAAGTTGCTTAAAATTGCTGCTCTGTCTGAATCATGAAAGGAAAAAAATGGGTTTCATATCCCTTTAATGGTGCATAGTAGATTTTTGGATTACTATAAAGATTTTGTGTTTTTGGGAGGTAAAGATTTCACGCTTGAGGGGTGTTAATAGCAGAAGCATTTGGATTGTGATTACTGGAAACACACGCTGACAATAACAGATGACATTCAAAATCGCTGTCTGCCTAAAACAAGCGCAAGAATGTGTTAACCCCAGCAAAGGGCTTAAGCACAGAGTTAAAGTCCTGTTTAGGAGCCACACGCACCACAGTTTGCAAGTAGGACTGACACTCTATAATGATTTAGGGCATGGAATATTTGCATTAAATTGACACAATCATATTAGACATTATATACACATTTTGCTGCTTATAAAGTGACAGGTTCCCAGACTGATGTGATATAAACTTGTAAATAATCGTTGACATTTTTCTGATGACCCAGAAAAAAAACACTTGCACTATTTGATCACTGGCCTTCATTTCATAGTCTGAAAATACATTATCCTTTGTGTGATCTGGAGAATAGACTCTAAGTAATGTGCTACACTATCTCACAGTGTGACCTGACAGCTCGGCTGGTATCAACCAGATTTAGCTGCAGTTTCTCCCCGGCTGGGACACCAGCAATCCAGGAAGGGGACACAGATACTGTATGGTAATAATCTAGTGTGACAACAGCTGGGCACAGCAGCGGTATTAGCAACATCTGTGATCATGATGTCATTATAAAAATGTGTGCGAATTAGCCCTGAGTAGCCCAGATTGTACAGGATGTCCTCGCTCTGGTGAAACATTCATATGGATCCCTGTATTATGTATAATGAGCTGCTCAAACATTATATATCTGATAAATACGGCATTGCAAACAATCTATGCACAAAATAAATATTTTAGAATCATTTTAAAACTAATTTTGTATACAAATGTACATTTTATTTTTAGTTAAAAGTAGTATAAGTAGATATCTTCTCAAACTTTATGTAATAGGTACCACGCCCACTTTTAAGTAAACCTTACCCCTTTTATGCAAATCCCCACCCACTCTCCTCCCAAGATTTTCACCCCTATCCACCTACTCTTTTTCCATATTTCACAGCCCTTTTATGGCTTATTGCCTTCTTTTAAGAAGCTTTTTAATAGTTATTTTAATGTTATAATTACATTGTTTATTATTGATTTTAAATTGTGATTGTTAATCTTTCATGTATTGTTTAACTGATATTTCTTCTATAAGGTACGACGAGTCCACGGATTCATCCTTTACTTGTGGAATATTATCCTCCTGCTAACAGGAAGTGGCAAAGAGCACCACAGCAGAGCTGTCTATATAGCTCATGACTTAGCTCCACCCCCCAGTCATTCTCTTTGCCTACTCTAAGTACTAGGAAGGGTAAAGTGAAAGAGGTGATAAAATATTAGTTTTTTTATTTCTTCAAGCAAGAGTTTTTTATTTTAAATGGTACCGGTGTGTACTATTTACTCTTAGGCAGCAGATGGATGAAGACTTCTGCCTGGAGGCTGATGATCTTAGCATTTGTCACTAAGATCTAGAGCAGTTCCCACAGAATGGCTGAGGAGTACAAGAAACTTCAGTGTGAGGAACCCTTTCATGCTATAAGCAGTGAGGTATGTTCAGTCATTTTTTTCTGGAGAGACTGGGGTATTTCAGAATTGGCTGACAGTATCCCCATGAGGGAGAGGGTAAGCAGTAATCCTAAAAGATATAGAGGGGTATTACTAAGCTTGCATAAGGGACTAATAAAAAAATGGTTGACACTGAGTTTGAATGTTTGTGGGCAAACGTTTTGTGAACTGGGAGTGCTGATAACGTTTTTGGGAACTGAAAGAGTTTATTTCAATAACATTTTTTTTTGTGACTTTATTGAGGGTACACTTGGCTTCTTGTTTGGGTTTTAGAACCCACATGGCTAGTTTGGAACCACTCTGGTGCAGTTCCTTTAGGCTGTAAAAACATCGAGTGAGATGGGCGGGGCCTATTTTCGCGCCTCAGTTGCGCAGTTGTAATTGCAGATCAAGCAGCAAGCTCCAACTCCGGTGGGCCCTTGTGGAAGTGTTGGGCCAAATCGAAGCTTTAACTCAATTTTTCCAACCCCTGAGGGCAGGTAGGTGCCACAGCAGGGCTGTGGCGAGGTGCAGGGGGTGTTTTTGTCCGGATTTAGGCCTATTAACGATCCGGTTTTGCACAGTAAAGGGTTAACTGTTCCTTTCTTTGTGGGGCAATCTCAACTGCATTATTTGTATATCATATCAAAAAATTGAAAGGATTGGTGTATTTTAAGGCAGTTTTGCAGAACGTGTATGCTTTTTTTCTCTTAAAGGCGCAGTACCGTTTTTTAAGATTGTTATTTTTTCACTAAATAAAGTGTTTTCAAGCTTGTTTGTGGTCATTACTAGCCTGTTCAACATGTCTGACATTGAGGAAAGCCAATGTTCAATGTGTTTAGAAGCCATTGTGGAACCCCCACTTAAAATGTGTCCCTCATGCACTGAAAGGGCAATAAATTGCAAAGAACATATTTTAGCTACTAAAAGTATGTTGCAGGATGATTCTCAATCAGAAGAGAATCAGGTTATGCCATCTAATTCTCCCCAAGTGTCACAACCATTAACGCCCGCACAAGCGACGCCAAGTACTTCTAGTGCGTCTAATTCTTTCACCCTGTAAGATATGGCCACAGTTATGAATATTACCCTCACAGAGGTTTTATCTAAGCTGCCTGGGTTGCAGGGGAAGCGCAGTAGGTCTGGTGTGAGAGTAAATGCTGAGCCCTCTGATGCTTTATTAGCCATATCCGATGTATCCTCACAATGTTTTAAGTTGGGGTGAGGGATTTGCTGTCTGAGGGAGAGATTTCTGATTCAGGAAAGATGTTCCCTCAGACAGACTCAGATATGACGGCTTTTAAATTTAAACTAGAACACCTCCGCTTATTGCTCAGGGAGGTTTTAGCGACTCTGGATGATTGTGACCCTATTTTAGTTCCAGAGAAATTGTGTAAAATGGACAGATATCTAGAGGTTCCTGCCTACACTGATGTTTTTCCGGTCCCTAAGAGGATTTCGGACATTGTTACTAAGGAGTGGGATAGACCAGGTATTCCGTTTTCTCCCCCTCCTACTTTTAAGAAAATGTTTCCCATATCAGACGCCATGCGGGACTCGTGGCAGACGGTCCCTAAGGTTGAGGGAGCTATTTCTACCCTGGCTAAGCGTACAACTATACCTATTGAGGACAGATGTGCTTTCAAAGATCCTATGGATAAAAAATTAGAGGGTCTCCTAAAGAAAACTTTTGTTCATCAGGGTTTTCTTCTCCAACCTATAGCGTGCATTGTTCCTGTAACTACTGCAGCTGCTTTTTAGTTTGAGGCTCTGGAGGAGGCTCTTCAGGTTGAGACCCCATTGGATGATATTCTGGATAGAATTAGGGCTCTCAAGCTAGCTAATTCTTTCATTACAGATGCCGCTTTTCAACTGGCTAAATTAGCGGCAAATAATTCAGGTTTTGCCATTTTAGCGCGTAGAGCGTTATGGCTTAAGTCCTGGTCTGCTGATGTGTCATCAAAATCTAAGCATTTAGCCATCCCTTTCAAATTTAAGACCCTATTCGGGCCTGAACTGAAAGATCATTTCAGACATCACTGGAGGAAAAGGCCATGCCCTTCCTCAGGATAAGACAAATAAGATGAGGACCAAACAAAATAATTTTCGTTCCTTTCGAAACTTCAAAGGTGGTCCCACTACCTCTTCCCCTGCTGCAAAGCAAGAGGGGAATTTTGCTCAATCCAAGTCGGTCTGGAGACTTAACTAGACGTGGAACAAAGGTAAACAGGCCAAGAAGCCCTCTGCTGCCACCAAGACAGCATGAAGGGGTAGCCCCAATCCGGGACCGGATCTAGTAGGGGGCAGACTTCTCTCTTTGCTCAGGCTTGGGCAAGAGACGTTCAGGATTCCTGGGCATTAGAAATCGTAACCCAGGGGTATCTTCTAGATTTCAAGGATTCTCCTCCAAAGGGGAGATTCCATCTTTCTCAATTGTCTGTAAACCAGACAAAAAGAGAGGCGTTCTTACGCTGTGTAGAAGACCTATATACCATGGGAGTGATCTGCCCAGTTCTGAAAACAGAACAGGGGCAGGGGTTTTACTCCAATCTGTTTGTGGTTCCCAAGAAAGAAGGAACCTTCAGACCAATATTAGATCTCAAGATCCTAAACAAATTCCTCAGAGTCCCATCTTTCAGACAATTTTACCAATGATCCAGGAGGGTCAATATATGACCACCATGGACTTAAAGGATGCGTATCTACACATCCCTATCCACAAAGATCATCACCAGTTCCTCAGGTTCGCCTTCCTGGACAAGCATTACCAGTTTGTGGCTCTTCCCTTCGGGTTGGCCACAGCTCCCAGAATTTTCACAAAAGTGCTAGGGTCCCTTTTGGCGGTTCTCAGGCCGCGGGGCATAGCAGTGGCGCCTTATCTGGACGATCTCTTAATTCAGGCGTCAACTTACCAACTAGCCAAATCTCACACGGACATCGTGTTGGCTTTTCTAAGATCTCACGGGTGGAAGGTGAACGTAAAAAAGAGTTCACTTATCCCTCTCACAAGAGTTCCATTCCTGGGAACTCTGATAGATTCGGTGGACATGAAAATTTTTCTGACGGAGGTCAGGAAATCAAAGATTTTAACCACCTGCCGAGCTCTTCATTCCATTCCTCGACCGTCAGTGGCTCAGTGTATGGAGGTAATCGGACTAATGGTAGCGGCAATGGACATAGTTCCGTTTGCTCGCTTGCATCTCAGACCACTGCAACTATGCATGCTCAAACAGTGGAATGGGGATTATGCAGATTTATCTCCTCAGATAAATCTGGATCAAGAGACCAGAGACTCTCTTCTTTGGTGGTTGTCACAGGATCATCTGTCCCAGGGAATGTGTTTCCGCAGGCCAGCATGGGTCATAGTGACGACGGACGCCAGCCTATTGGGCTGGGGTGCAGTCTGGAACTCCCTGAAAGCACAGGGTGTGTGGACTCGGGAGAAGGCTCTCCTCCCGATCAATATTCTAGAACTGAGAGCGATATTCAACGCACTTCAGGCGTGGACTCAGCTGGCTTCGGCCAGATTCATAAGATTCCAGTCGGACAATATCACGACTGTAGCATATATCAATCATCAGGGGGGAACAAAGAGTTCTCTAGCGATGATAGAGGTTACCAAAATAATTTGATGGGCAGAGACTCACTCTTGCCATCTATCAGCAATCTATATCCCAGGAGTGGAGAACTGGGAAGCTGATTTTCTAAGTCATCAGACTTTTCATCCGGAAGAGTGGGAACTCCATCCGGAGGTGTTTGCAGAATTGATTCATCAATGGGGCACACCGGAATGGGATCTGATGGCGTCTCGTCAGAACGCCAAACTTCCTTGTTACGGGTCCAGATCAAGGGATCTTCAAGCAGTACTGGTAGATGCTCTAGCAGTACCCTGGTCGTTCAACCTGGCTTATGTGTTTCCACCATTTCCTCTCCTTCCTTGTTTAATTGCCAGAATCAAACAGGAGAGAGCTTTGGTGATTTTGATAGCACCAGCGTGGCCACGCAGGTCTTGGTATGCAGACCTGGTGGAGATGTCATCTCTTCCACCATGGACTCTGCCACTGAGACAGGATCTTCTGATTCAAGGTCCGTTCCAGCATCCAAATCTAGTTTCTCTGCAGCTGACTGCCTGGAGATTGAATGCTTGATTTTATCCAAGAGGGGATTCTCTGAGTCGGTCATAGATGCCTTGATTCAGGCTTGAAAGCCTGTCACTAGGAAAATCTATCATAAGATATGGCGTAAATATCTTTATTGGTGCGAATCCAAAGGCTACTCATGGAGTAAGATCAGGATTCCTAGGATTTTGTCCTTTCTCCAAGAAGGATTGGAGAAGGGGCTATCAGTTAGTTCCCTAAAGGGACAGATATCTGCTTTATCAATTGTACTGCACAAGCGTCTGGCCGATGTTCCAGACGTTCAGTCGTTCTGTCAGGCTTTAGTTAGAATCAAGCCTGTGTTTAAACCTGTTGCTCCGCCATGGAGTTTGAATTTAGTTCTTAAAGTTCTTCAAGGGGTTCCATTTGAACCTATGTATTCCATAGATATTAAGCTTCTATCTTGGAAAGTTCTGTTTTTAGTTGCTATCTCTTCGGGTCGAAGAGTTTCTGAACTATCTGCTTTGCAATGCGACTCGCCTTATCTTGTTTTCCATGCTGATAAGGTGGTTTTGCGTACCAAACCTGGATTCCTTCCTAAGGTTGTTACTAATAAGAATATTAATCAGGAGATTATTGTTCCTTCTCTGTGTCCTAATCCTTCCTCTAAGAAGGAGCGTCTGTTGCACAACTTGGACGTGGTTCGTGCTTTGAAGTTTTACTTGCAAGGGACCAAAGATTTCCGTCAAACATCTTCTTTGTTTATTCTGGAAAACGTAGAGGTCAAAAAGCTACGGCTACCTCTCGTTCTTTTTGGCTGAAAAGCTTCATCCGTTTGGCATACGAGACTGCTGGACAGCAGCCTCCTGAAAGAATTACAGCTCACTCTACTAGAGCGGTGGCTTCCACATGGGCTTTTAAAAATGATGCTTCTGTTGAACAGATTTGTAAGGCTGCGACTTGGTCTTCGCTTCATACCTTTTCCAAATTTTCCAAATTTGATACTGTTGCTTCTTCGGAGGCTATTTTTGGGAGAAAAGTTCTTCAAGCAGTGGTGCCTTCTGTTTAGCCATCTGTCTTGTCCCTCCCGTTCATCCGTGTCCTGTAGCTTTGGTATTGTATATCTTGCAACAATAACATAAAACATATTTGTCTGTATGTCAAGAATTAGAACCTTATGATATAATTATGCATGCTACATGACCTTCCGCAATAGGAGTTGAGATATTTTCTAATTCATAAAACAAATATAACAAAACAACATAGAACAAGACAAACATAACGAAACTAAACCAAACAAAAAAAAAAAAAAAAAGGAAAAAAGGGGGGGGGGGGAATTCTTCCTCTGGCACAGCGGCCCCCCCTCCCCCCCACCATCCCCTACCCTACCTCTCTAAAATTTGAAACCCACCAAGTCCGCAAAATATTTGGAGCTAAGAAATGGATTAAGGATCTTTTTTTGTATAGCAAGCGGGTAAGATTTAATTATTGGTAACCATGTATAAATAAATTTTGCTATTTTTTTTTCAGTCTATCCTTTTGTAAAAAGATTCAAATATTATATGTGTTTGGATCTCTTTAAGAAATGCCCCCATAGATGGCGCTTCTTGGGCCAGCCAATTTTTGATAATAAGAAATCTTGCTATTAATATAGAGATTTTAACCACATATTGACAATGCACTGCCAAATCCTTAGATAATTCTAAGAAAAATATCTGCTCTGGAGATATTTGCAATGGTTCTTTAAATATCTGGGTAAACCAATACTGAATTTTTTGCCATAACTGAAATATTTTAGGACAATACCAGAAGACATGTAATGTATCCGCATTAGGATACCGGCAGCGATTGCAGACAAAGACCTGGTTGGGAAAAAAACGTGACATCTTAAAAGGTGTCAGATAATAATTATTAACAAGTTTAAAATGTGACTCTTTCCAACTTGTAGGGATAACACATTTGTCCAAGGAATCAAAACTCTGCTTAATGGTATCCGCCTCGCACCTAGGCAATATTTTTATCCAACTATTGCATAGATTCTCTAACACAGGCAAGCTTTGTTTAGCCAACAACAGATCATATAATAAAGAGATAGATGTATTACCATTCCTAAATTTATTAATACAAATGCTAAGGTCTGCCCATTTATCCATCGCGTCCACAGAGAAACTCTGTTTATAGTAAAAATGAGACAGCTGGAGATATGCAAAATCATTATTCTTATCCAAGCCAAATTGATTAAAGAGGACCTCTCGCGGGAGCATTTCCATGTTTTCATTAAGTGCTTGTATTACATTAATAAGCCCTTTCTCTTCCCATAATCTAAACATTTTATATTGACTGCCTGGTCTGAAGTCTGGATTCCCAATTATGGGTAGGTATTTCGAAAAATGTGGTTCAATTTGCATAATATTACAAAGCCTTTGCCAAGCTACAACAATATTTTTAATTGTAATCATTGATCTAATCTTAGGTGTAAGTAACTTTAAGGTACAATGTAACAAAGCTTTTAAAGCAAAAGGTTGTATAAGAAAACTTTCTATATCTATAGTTGCAAAATTATTAGAATCTATAATCCAATCTAGCGCTATTTTAGCTAAAGTAGCCAAGTTATAGAATCGGAGATTGGGAAGTGCTAAGCCTGCCGCGTTGCGCTTCTGCATTAGTTTATTTAAAGAGATACGAGGTTTTTTTCCTCCCCATATAAACCTGGATACAGATCTTTGAAAACACTGTATATCTCTATTGATAAGCAACAGAGGTAGATTCTGTAATGGATATAGAATACGTGGTAGGATAATTGATTTGATTAAATTGATTCGAGCGGAGATAGATAGCGGAAAAGCGGCCCAGAGCTCAAGATCTTTCTTTGCCTTCTCTAGAATTGGACGAAAATTTAAATTATACCATTTTTGTGGATTTTTATGCAACATAATGCCTAAATATCTAAAGGATTCTACTATTTTGAAAGGATGAGATTGACAGCTTGCCTTTAATTTATTAACCCACAAAAGTTCACTTTTTTCAAAATTTATTTTATAGCCTGAGATAGAACTAAATTCAGCTAACATGAATTGGATTAGTGGCATAGTTTGTGGGGTATTCTCACAAACTAATAATAAGTCATCCGCATACAATAATACTTTCATCGTATGTGAACCAAAAGAGACCCCCGATAAATTATCCCTCAACCAGATTGCAAGTGGTTCAAGTGCCATATTAAATAGGAGAGGGGATAATGGGCATCCCTGCCTAGTACCCCTTTCAAGCGTTAATTTTGGGGACTGAGTACCATTAATTATAAGATAAGATATCGGGGAGTCATATATTTTACGAACAAAGAGCATAAATTGATCCTTTAAGCCAAATTTTTCCATAGCCTGAAATAAATAACACCAGATGATCGAATTGAACGCTTTTTCTGCGTCAAGCGTGAGTAACGCGAGATCGGTAGACCTCTTACTTAATTTACTCTTTTCCATGTTCCAGAAATAATCTAGTAGTAAAGTAACCTTACGAATATTTTTTGATGAATTCCTAGCAATCATAAATCCCGTCTGATCGGGATGTATAATATATTCTAGCCCTTTAGCTAGCCTAGCCGCAATAATAGAAGTTAAAATCTTGTAATCGCTATTAAGTACCGAAATCGGTCTATAAGAGGCTGGATTTTCCACATCTTTATTTTTCTTCAAGATTAAAGAAATATTAGCCGCCGCAAAATATTTAGACATAGGATTATTAGAGCAGAAATAGTCATTATATAATTTTTCCAACACAATTTTAATTTCATCTGCTAAAATTTTATAATATTCTGCGGGAAAAAAATCCGGGCCCGGCGCTTTATTCTTTTTCATTTTTTCTATTGCTTTGAGAATTTCTTCGCCTGATATCGGCGCATTTAAAATTTTAAGATATTCAGGCGGGATTATAGGCACTTTTATCTTTGTCCAGAATTTTTCTAGATTATCCATATTGATATTAACCTTGTTATAAATTTTCTTATAAAATGCATGAAAAGCTTGACTTATGTTTTCCGTATCTACATGTCTATTTACTTCTGTTTTGATTGCGGGTATAAAATTCCGGCTCTTTCTATTCTTAACTAACCTAGCTAAATGTTTAGCTGAACAGCCAAATGAACCTTTAAATTGAATATTAAGTTTTGCCTCCTCCCAATAAGATTTTTGTTTTAACATAATATCACGGTCTTTTCTGGCTGCACAATATATTTCCCAATTTTCTTTGGATCTCTCATTACAAAATTTTCTGTAAGCGTTCCTTATCCTATTAGCAGTTTGGATTTTGCTTGCTCTGTTTTTTTTATTCCAGGCGTGTAAATACGCCTTGATTTCCCCTCTTAACACGGCTTTAGAAGCCTCCCAAAAAGTCTCAATTTTATTAAAGCTAGCAATATTAAAGGAAACGTAGTCTTTCCATTTCTGCTTCAGCCAGAGAGTAAATCTAGGATTATTTACCCAGAAACGTGGGAAGACAACATTTTGAGAGCCATTTTTTGTTCTTGTCAGGGCAGAGAATGTTAAAGAAATAATGGCATGATCAGATATTTCTATGTCATTTATCCGTGGAATTATATTCATGATAGAAAGTGCTTCTGAAACAAATAACAAGTCAATCCGGGAAAACGTTTTATGGGACTTGGATTCGCAAGAATAGACCTTAGCATCTGGATTATTAATCCTCCAAATATCAAACATCTTAAGTTTAGAAAGAAAAGATTTAAAAGTTTTTGCAATCCTATTATAATCATACAACTTTTTCTTTGATAATCTATCCAACTCCAGGACTGGAGACATGTTAGTCACCTCCGATTATGAGATTCTGACCCTTAAAAGGATATAATTTTACTTTTAGTTTTTCCCAGAATAAAGGGCTATGTATATTAGGACCGTAGAGATTGCATAGTACAAGGCGAACACCATTAATTGACACTTGAGCAATAATGTATCTAGCTTCCGTATCCAATTCTGTATTAATAACTTTAACATCTAAATCTTTATGAAATAAAATTGCTACTCCAGCCTTTCTATTTCTAACAGGTGTAGCTATTAGATCTCCTACCCACTTCATCTTGAGTTTAGGTAATTCTACTTCAGAAAGATGTAGTTCTTGCAGAAATACCACATCCGGTTTATGTTTGGCTAAGCATTTAATTATAAGTTTACGCTTCCTTGGCGAAGATACTCCACCAACATTCCATGACAGGAAGTTCAAATTTTTACTCTGATTAAAACTCATTTTCTCTCCTCTATTTTATCTGGTATTTTACTGTCAATATCAAGCAGGTGAATCATGAAGAGGGGGCAAGAGGGGGGTAAGGGAGGGCGGGATAAGGAGGAGAGAGAGAAAAAAAAAAAAAAAAAAAAGGGAGGGGGACAAACATACCTAAAAAAACTCTACCCAACAGAAACATAAAATCCCATCATCGTCTAAACGTGGGCACCGCCATAAGGACCAATTAAAAGAAAATATACAAGCCATATCCTTATCATTATACAATCTCTGGCGTGGACAAATTATACTCCATTTTTGTAGTAATGCGCAAGACTTAACCTCTAATAAAACATATATAAGGTATCTTTAAATATATGGACGTCATACGGCAGGTAAATAATATGAACCAATCTATCACATCTATTTATTCATAGAAGAAATATATTCTTGTACCTCTGTAACATTATTAAAGGTGCATCTGTTTTCTTTATCCTCTAGGACATGGGTTTCCAAACTTGGCTCTCTAGAGGTTTTGGAACTACATTTCCCATGATGCTCAGCTAGATAAAATGCTGGCTGAGCATCATGGGAAATGTAGTTCCAAAACCTCTGAAGGACCAAGTTTGGAAACCCCTGCTCTAGGACAATCTTAGCAGGGTATATAAGTCGGGCTTTTAAGCCCTTATTAATGAGTTGTGTACAATAAGGTGACATAAGTTTTCTTTTAGCAGAGGTTTCAGTAGAAAAATCCTGAAACAGTAATACTTTCTTATTACCTATCAGAAGTACATCCATTTTTTATAAAGTCTCATGAGTTCTATCTTATCCTGAAATTTAAGTAATTTAAAAATACACATTCTATCTCTATCCAACCCCTTATTCTTATTTTTTGGACCGATTCTATGAGCTCTTTCAACTGCTAGAGGGAGGTGCTGAGGAGGGAATCCTAAGGCTGATGGCAGTATGTTAGCGGTGAAATTCAACAAATCCTCATACTCAGATGATTCAGGTAACCCTACAATTCTAATATTATTACGCCTAGAACGATCTTCTAGGTCGTCCAGGCGATTCTGTAAGTTACAGATTCTAGATTCATGTTTATGAATTTGATTTTCCTGATTATTAACTAAATCCTCCAGATCTGAAATTCTGGTCTCCGCCTCCACTAATCTATTAGCAAAGTGTCTTACTTCAGAAGATAAGGAGGATATCTCTAAGGAAATATTTGACAAATCCTGTTTAATTTCTGCAAATTGAGGTGTAAAATATTCTGTGAGTTAAGCCATTAAAGGTTGCATATTTAACATTGAAATATCCCCCTCAGTGATAGAGTCTAGACTAGTATCTGTATTCCTAACTTTCCTATCCCTTATTTTTGCAGACATAGTGAGTGAAGTGGTTTTAGCCTGCGTGACAAATCTATCCATGTGCTAATACACCACAAAAAAAAAAAAATCCAAAATTGAACACAAATATCAACACGCTATATGCCAAATACGTGAACCGTTAGATATCAACACAGACCTTAATAGTGTACTATAAAAACCCAACAATGTATTCAATTAAATCAACATTGATCCCTTTCGTGTATGTGTTTATAAACAAGGAGAGAGGAAAAAAGAGAGGAGAGAAAGAAAAAAAAAAAAATCTCCCTTCTCTCTTCTTCCCCCTCTAGAGTGACTAATATCTCGTAAGAACCAGCAATGAATGACTGCTCTCTCTCACAAGACTATTATTAAGTAGATACAGAAAAAATTAAATTCTATTACATAAATGTGTATAAGAGGAAAAGCATGACCTCTTTTCCTGTACAGTGAAAAAAAAAAAAAAACACCAAGGTAAGAGAAGCAGGATATATATCAAGTCCAGATTAACAGCTTCTCTCACATTAAATGATTATATGTATTAAAAATAAAGAACTGCTTTTAAATGTCTTTTTTTTTTTTTTCCCCTTTTCTTTTCTTTTTTTCCTCCTTCAATTTATCCTCTTCTTCTGGAGCATCGTTATTAAAGCATAATACTTAGGATTTTACCCTGAAATTAGCTCTGAGGTTATTTCCTTATTTTACCGTCCTCTCAATACCGTTCATAGACAAAGATGGCTATAAGTCTCTTTATTTAGTAAGGATGGAAAAAAAAACCCATATGATGATAGAAAGTGACTGTCCCTTAGTAAATTGTAGAGAGCATGAATCTTTCAGTACAGCTTAGCGTCCAGAACACTTTTATCCAAATTTTTATGCAACTGAAGGATATTTTCTTATCCAAAACTTATTTGGAGACTGAGGACCAGGATTTTAAATTAAATGTTTAAATATCTCCCCAAGTAGAAAAAATTTGTATATACTTGCAGTTTTCAGATGTAAAGATAGAACTTGCTGCAGCAGATAAGAAGAACTCTTTAGCAGGTGCTGCTTAGTGGACCACGATATACCAGGATATGGATTTCTCTACCAAGCAGGGCTAGCTGGCTCTAAGCAAAAGGCACAGGAGCTTGCATTTTCAGACCTCAACCCGCCTGGGCCAGCAGACAGATACCGGACACCTCCGACAACCCTCTGCTACAGCTTACCATTATTATTTTCTGACATGGAATTGATGAGAAAATCCTGCCATACCGTTATAATGTAAACTCAGCCTTGAATGCAGTAGATGTAGCTGATATCAGGCTGTCATGTATGTATATTTTACACTTCAGTTTTCTGGGAAATGGTACTTCTCTGGCTTTTAAACTGTATACATAGACTTAACCTATTTTGCAGGGACTTGCAATAGGTTTTAAATGACAATTAATTATTGAGGTAAAACGTTTTTTTGCTGGCATGTAAAAACGTTTTTTTCTCTGAGGTACTGGGTGAAAAAATGTTTTGGGCACTTTTTTTCCACTTGGCAATAGTTTTGATTTAAATTAGAGCAGTTCACTGATCCCTCTCACTGTTATGTGTGTGGGGGAGGGATCATTTTGGTGCTTTCACTATGCATCAGAAAAACTCAGTCAGAGGTTCATTTTCTTCCTGCATGATCCGGTTCATCTCTACAGAGTTCAGGGATCTCAAGAGTCTTTTTTGAGGGAAGTAATCATTCACAGCAGAGCTGTGCTGATTGTATTGACTGTGATATAAAAAACGTTTATTTGTGTATTTTTTTCTGCTGCCTGGGTTAGTTATCATTTGCTGAGGGGAACAATCCTTTGCTAAAACTGTATATTCTGACAAAGATTGATGCTATAACTTAATTATTTTATCTGTTATAATATTTTCTGTGCTTCTTAAAGGCACAGTTCGTTTTCATATTATTTGTAAATTACTTTGAAAAGTATTACCAAGTTGCTGTTTATTTGCTAGTGTGTTAAACATGTCTGATTCAGAGGAATATCTCTGTGCTATATGTGTTAATGCCAAATTGGAGCCCAATAGAAATTTATGTACTAAATGTATTGATGCTACTTTAAAAAATAGTCAATCTGTACAAATTGAACATATTTCACCAAACAACGAGGGGAGAGTTATGCCGACTAACTCGCCTCACGTGTCAGTACCTGCATCTCCCGCTCAGGAGGTGCGTGATATTGTAGCGCCGAGTGCATTTGGGCGGCCATTACAAATCACATTACAAGATATGGCTACTGTTATGACTGAAGTTTTGGCTAAACTACCAGAACTAAGAGGTAAACGTGATCACTCTGGGATGAGAACAGAGTGCGCTGATAATGCAAGGGCCATGTCTGATACTGCGTCACAGTTTGCAGAACGTGAAGACGGAGAGCTTCATTCTGTGGGTGACGGTTCTGATCCAAATAAACTGGACTCAGACATTTCAAATTTTAAATTTAAGCTTGAGAACCTCCGTGTGTTACTAGGGGAGGTATTAGCGGCTCTGAATGATTGTAACACAGTTGCAATCCCAGAAAAAATGTGTAGGTTGGATAAATATTTTGCGGTACCGACGAGTACTGACGTTTTTCCTATACCTAAGAGACTTACTGACATTGTTACTAAGGAGTGGGATAGACCCGGTGTGCCTTTCTCACCCCCTCCTATATTCAGAAAAATGTTTCCAATAGACGCCGCCACACGGGACTTATGGCAAATGGTCCCTAAGGTGGAGGGAGCAGTTTCTACTTTAGCTAAGCGTACCACTATCCCAGTGGAGGATAGCTGTGCTTTTTCAGATCCAATGGATAAAAAATTAGAGGGTTACCTTAAGAAAATGTTTGTTCAACAAGGGTTTATATTGCAACCTCTTGCATGTATTGCGCCTGTCACGGCTGCAGCAGCATTTTGGTTTGAGTCTCTGGAAGAGACACTTCAATCATCCACACTAGATGACATCACACACAAACTTAAATTCCTTAAGTTAGCTAATTCATTTATTTCAGATGCCGTAGTACATTTAACTAAACTTGCGGCTAAAAATTCAGGATTCGCCATTCAGGCACGCAGAGCTCTGTGGCTAAAATCCTGGTCAGCTGATGTTACGTCTAAATCTAAATTGCTTAATATTCCTTTCAAAGGGCAGACCTTATTCGGGCCCGGCTTGAAAGAGATTATTGATGACATTACAGGAGGTAAAGGTCATGCCCTGCCTCAGGACAAGGCCAAAGCCAAGGCTAGACAGTCCAATTTTCGTTCCTTTCGTAATTTCAAAGCAGGAGCAGCATCAACTTCCTCTGCACCAAAACAGGAAGGAGCTGTTGCTCGCTACAGACAAGGCTGGAAACCTAACCAGTCCTGGAACAGGGGCAAACAGGCCAGAAAACCTGCTGCTGCCCCTAAGACAGCATGAATTGAGGGCCCCCGATCCGGGACCGGATCTAGTGGGGGGCAGACTTTCCCTCTTCGCCCAGGCTTGGGCAAGAGATGTTCAGGATCCCTGGGCGTTAGAGATCATATCTCAGGGATACCTTCTGGACTTCAAATCCTCTCCCCCAAGAGGGAGATTTCATCTGTCAAGGTTGTCAACAAACCTAACAAAGAAGGAAGCGTTTCTACGCTGCGTACAAGATCTTTTATTAATGGGAGTGATCCATCCAGTTCCGCGGTTGGAACAAGGACAAGGGTTTTACTCAAATCTGTTTGTAGTTCCCAAAAAGAGGGAACCTTCAGGCCAATCTTGGATTTAAAGATCCTAAACAAATTCCTAAGAGTTCCATCGTTCAAGATGGAAACTATTCGAACAATTTTGCCCATGATCCAAGAGGGTCAGTACTTGACCACAGTGGATTTAAAGGATGCTTACCTTCACATACCGATTCACAGAAGTCATTACCGGTATCTAAGGTTTGCCTTTTTAGACAGGCATTACCAGTTTGTAGCTCTTCCATTCGGACTGGCTACGGCTCCAAGAATCTTCACAAAGGTTCTGGGCACTCTTCTGGCGGTACTAAGACCGCGAGGAATTTCAGTAGCTCCGTACTTAGACGACATACTGATACAAGCTTCAAGCTTTCAAACTGCCAAATCTCATACAGAGATAGTACTGGCATTTCTAAGGTCGCATGGATGGAAAGTGAACGAAGAGAAAAGTTCTCTCTTTCCACTCACAAGAGTTCCCTTCCTGGGGACTCTGATAGATTCTGTAGAAATGAAGATTTACCTGACAGAGGACAGGTTAACAAAACTTCAAAATGCATGCCGTGTCCTTCATTCCATTCAAGAGACCAGAAATTCTCTTCTATGGTGGCTTTATCGGCCACATCTGTCCAGGGGAATGCCATTCAGCAGGCCAGACTGGTCAATTGTAACAACAGACGCCAGCCTACTAGGTTGGGGCGCTGTCTGGAATTCTCTGAAGGCTCAGGGACTATGGAATCAGGAGGAGAGTCTTCTTCCAATAAACATTCTGGAATTGAGAGCAGTCCTCAATGCTCTTCTGGCTTGGCCCCAGTTAGCAACTCGGGGGTTCATCAGGTTCCAGTCGGACAACATCACGACTGTAGCTTATATCAACCATCAGGGAGGGACAAGAAGCTCCCTAGCAATGATGGAAGTATCGAAGATAATTCGCTGGGCAGAGTCTCACTCTTGCCACCTGTCTGCAATCCACATCCCGGGAGTGGAGAACTGGGAGGCGGATTTCTTAAGTCGTCAGACTTTTCATCCGGGGGAGTGGGAACTTCATCCAGAGGTCTTTGCCCAAATACTTCCACGTTGGGGCAAACCAGAGATAGATCTCATGGCGTCTCGACAGAACGCCAAGCTTCCGCGCTACGGGTCCAGATCCAGGGATCCGGGAGCGGTCCTGATAGATGCCTTGACAGCACCATGGACCTTCAGGATGGCTTATGTGTTTCCACCTTTCCCGATGCTTCCTCGATTGATTGCCAGAATCAAACAGGAGAAAGCATCAGTGATTCTAATAGCGCCTGCATGGCCACGCAGGACTTGGTATACAGATCTGGTGGACATGTCATTCTGTCCACCTTGGTCGTTACCTCTGAAACAGGACCTTCTGATTCAGGGTCCTTTCAAACATCAAAATCTAACTTCTCTGAAGCTGACTGCTTGGAAATTGAACGCTTGATCTTATCAAAGCGTGGTTTTTCTGAGTCAGTTATTGATACCTTAATACAGGCTAGGAAGCCTGTCACCAGAAAGATTTACCATAAAATATGGCGTAAATACCTATATTGGTGCGAATCCAAAGGTTACTCTTGGAGTAAGGTTAGGATTCCTAGGATATTGTCTTTTCTACAAGAAGGTTTAGAAAAGGGGTTATCCGCTAGTTCCTTAAAGGGACAGATCTCAGCTCTGTCCATTCTGTTACACAAGCGTCTGTCAGAAGTTCCAGACGTTCAGGCTTTTTGTCAGGCTTTGGCCAGGATTAAACCTGTGTTTAAAGCTGTGGCTCCACCATGGAGTTTAAACCTTGTTCTAAACGTTTTACAGGGTGTTCCGTTTGAACCCCTTCATTCCATTGATATAAAGTTGTTATCTTGGAAAGTTCTATTTTTAATGGCTATTTCCTCGGCTCGAAGAGTCTCTGAGTTATCAGCCTTACATTGTGATTCTCCTTATTTGATTTTTCACTCGGATAAGGTAGTTCTGCGTACTAAGCCTGGGTTCTTACCTAAGGTAGTCACTAACAGGAATATCAATCAGGAGATTGTTGTTCCATCCTTGTGCCCAAATCCTTCTTCGAGGAAGGAACGTCTTTTGCACAATCTGGATGTAGTTCGTGCCCTTAAATTTTATTTACAGGCAACTAAAGATTTTCGACAAACGTCTTCCCTGTTTGTCGTTTACTCTGGTCAGAGGAGAGGTCAAAAAGCTTCTGCTACCTCTCTCTCTTTTTGGCTTCGTAGCATAATTCGTTTAGCTTATGAGACTGCTGGACAGCAGCCTCCTGAAAGAATTACAGCTCATTCCACTAGAGCTGTGGCTTCCACTTGGGCCTTTAAGAATGAGGCCTCTGTTGAACAGATTTGCAAGGCTGCAACTTGGTCTTCGCTTCATACTTTTTCCAAATTTTACAAATTTGACACTTTTGCTTCCTCGGAGGCTATTTTTGGGAGAAAGGTTCTTCAGGCAGTGGTTCCTTCTGTATAAAGAGCCTGCCTATCCCTCCCGTCATCCGTGTACTTTTGCTTTGGTATTGGTATCCCACAAGTAATGATGACCCGTGGACTGATCACACTTAACAGAAGAAAACATAATTTATGCTTACCTGATAAATTCCTTTCTTCTGTAGTGTGATCAGTCCACGGCCCGCCCTGTTTTTTAAGGCAGGTAAATATTTTTTAAATTATACTCCAGTCACCACTACACCCTTGGCTTCTCCTTTCTCGTTGGTCCTTGGTCGAATGACTGGAGGTGACGTAGAGGGGAGGAGCTATATAGCAACTCTGCTGGGTGAATCCTCTTGCACTTCCTGTAGGGGAGCAGTTAATATCCCACAAGTAATGATGACCCGTGGACTGATCACACTACAGAAGAAAGGAATTTATCAGGTAAGCATAAATTATGTTTTTTTTAAGCTTTCAATGTTATTAAAATAAAAAAATGCATTTTAATGCAATGTATTCCTAAAAAGAGGATTTAAAAAACAAAACAAAAAAAAAAAAACTACAAAATATCTTGTCGGTGTAATGTCTGAGGGCAATATGCAGAGAAGATACAAAACAGCTCCTATGCATAATGGTCTTGAGCGTTACACAGAGAAGATATTTTGTATGTTTCTTAATTAACCAAAGTTTTTACGCTAAATTAATAGTGTTAAGAGTGTTTTGAATCTAAAAAGTGTTCAACAGCTGCTTTTATTTAGGACAAACCTTTTTACCACATACCTTTTGCAGACCTATTTTTATTCCTGGTCTGAAAATTTCTAAAGTAATATACAAGAGAGCTGTAAGTTTTGGCAAAGTGAGTAAAATGTGCGCGCACTTTATACCAGATTGTAGTCAAACTTGAAATTGTTGTAAAAGGTAATAACACGCAAACACTCTCATACAACACACACCCCACGCACACTCTCATATACTGTAACACACACCCCACACACACTCTCTTATAGCACACCAACTCATATAACACACGCACACTACACTCTCATATAACACACATACCACACACACACACTCATATAACACACACACTCTACACTCTCTCATTCAACAACCCCACACACACTCTCATTTAACACACACCCCACACACACTCTCATATAAAGCACACTCTCATATAACACACACCCCACACTACACTCTCATATAACACACATACCACTAACGCACACACTCTACACTCTCTCATACAATAACCCCACACACAGTCTCATATATCGCACACTCTCATATAGCACACACCCCACGCACACTCTCATATAACACACACCCCACACACACTCTCGTATAGCACACCAACACATATAACACACGCACACTACACTCTCATATAACACACATACCACAAACACACTCTACACTCTCTCATACAACCCCACGCACACTCTCATATAACACACACCCCACGCACACTCTCATATAACACACCAACTCATATAACACACGCACACTACACACTGTCATATTATACACACACTACACACTGTCATATTACACACACACTCATATAGCACGCATACCACACACACACTCATATAACACACAGAGAGCTAGATTACAAGTGGCACGGTGTGTATATATATATAGATATACAGGGAGTGCAGAATTATTAGGCAAATGAGTATTTTGACCACATCATCCTCTTTATGCATGTTGTCTTACTCCAAGCTGTATAGGCTCGAAAGCCTACTACCAATTAAGCATATTAGGTGATGTGCATCTCTGTAATGAGAAGGGGTGTGGTCTAATGACATCAACACCCTATATCAGGTGTGCATAATTATTAGGCAACTTCCTTTCCTTTGGCAAAATGGGTCAAAAGAAGGACTTGACAGGCTCAGAAAAGTCAAAAATAGTGAGATATCTTGCAGAGGGATGCAGCACTCTTAAAATTGCAAAGCTTCTGAAGCGTGATCATCAAACAATCAAGCGTTTCATTCAAAATAGTCAACAGGGTCGCAAGAAGCGTGTGGAAAAACCAAGGCGCAAAATAACTGCCCATGAACTGAGAAAAGTCAAGCGTGCAGCTGCCAAGATGCCACTTGCCACCAGTTTGGCCATATTTCAGAGCTGCAACATCACTGGAGTGCCCAAAAGCACAAGGTGTGCAATACTCAGAGACATGGCCAAGGTAAGAAAGGCTGAAAGAGGACCACCACTGAACAAGACACACAAGCTGAAACGTCAAGACTGGGCCAAGAAATATCTCAAGACTGATTTTTCTAAGGTTTTATGGACTGATGAAATGAGAGTGAGTCTTGATGGGCCAGATGGATGGGCCCGTGGCTGGATTGGTAAAGGGCAGAGAGCTCCAGTCCGACTCAGACGCCAGCAAGGTGGAGGTGGAGTACTGGTTTGGGCTGGTATCATCAAAGATGAGCTTGTGGGGCCTTTTCGGGTTGAGGATGGAGTCAAGCTCAACTCCCAGTCCTACTGCCAGTTTCTGGAAGACACCTTCTTCAAGCAGTGGTACAGGAAGAAGTCTGCATCCTTCAAGAAAAACATGATTTTCATGCAGGACAATGCTCCATCACACGCGTCCAAGTACTCCACAGCGTGGCTGGCAAGAAAGGGTATAAAAGAAGAAAATCTAATGACATGGCCTCCTTGTTCACCTGATCTGAACCCCATTGAGAACCTGTGGTCCATCATCAAATGTGAGATTTACAAGGAGGGAAAACAGTACACCTCTCTGAACAGTGTCTGGGAGGCTGTGGTTGCTGCTGCACGCAATGTTGATGGTGAACAGATCAAAACACTGACAGAATCCATGGATGGCAGGCTTTTGAGTGTCCTTGCAAAGAAAGGTGGCTATATTGGTCACTGATTTGTTTTTGTTTTGTTTTTGAATGTCAGAAATGTATATTTGTGAATGTTGAGATGTTATATTGGTTTCACTGGTAAAAATAAATAATTGAAATGGGTATATATTTGTTTTTTGTTAAGTTGCCTAATAATTATGCACAGTAATAGTCACCTGCACACACAGATATCCCCCTAAAATAGCTAAAACTAAAAACAAACTAAAAACTACTTCCAAAAATATTCAGCTTTGATATTAATGAGTTTTTTGGGTTCATTGAGAACATGGTTGTTGTTCAATAATAAAATTAATCCTCAAAAATACAACTTGCCTAATAATTCTGCACTCCCTGTATATATATATATATATATATATATATATATATATATATATATATATATATATATATGTGTGTGTGTGTGTGTGTGTGTATATATATATATATATATATATATATATAAATAAATATATTATTTTTATTTATTTTTTCATAAGCAAAAACTTCGCTAAGATTTTCATTTTTTGCGATTTTCGTGTTGCGTTCGTAATACAATTAAAAAAAAAAACATTTTGCTCTAGCATTAACCCGAATAGCGTGAAAAACCTAACAAGTTTTTGCGTACTCGTGCATGTATTTGTGTACAGCAAAATGAAAAGGGCTCGATAAAACATTATTACGCTAGCGCAAAGCAGTTTGTACCTCACTTGTAATCTAGCCCAGAGTTGGTTATTTAATTACCTAATAGCCTATCTCAAAAAGGATAAATAAAAAAACAATAGTCACAGTGACAATATATATTTTGAAGCCTTTTCCACTCAAATACCTGAAAATAAGAAAAATATTTTTTATTCATACTTAGGGCTAGATTACGAGTGGAGCACTAATTCATCCATTTGGGGTCATGCAATAAATAACCAGCCATTACAAGTGGAGCACTAATTCATCCATTTGTGGTCATGCAATAAATAACCAGCCATTACAAGAGGAGCACTAATTCATCCATTTGCGGTCATGCAATAAATAACCAGCCATTACAAGTGGAGCACTAATTCATCCATTTGCGGTCATGCAATAAATAACCAGCCATTACAAGTGGCTGTTTATTGCTACCGCAAGCGAGCGGTAGCAATTAGGGCTCAGAAAATTAACCAAAAGTCAGACCTCTGGTTCATTTTCTAAATGTCCCCCAGTTGCCCCAAAATACAGTGTGTAGTGCTTATTAAAAAATAAAGAACAAACTGCACAAAGCAGTTATCAGGGTGTAAAGTTGGCGGGTGTGGGGTGTTAGAAAAAAAAGTCACTAAAAAGTGCCTTTGCATTGAGTGCTAAATACCGCTCCACTTGTAACCTGACACACATGAATTCAGGTAAAGAGGGCTAAATTTAAGGAATTATTTATATTGATCTGCACATTTATATTTATCTCACATGTATTATTTATTTATGTTATCATAAAATCATGTTAATATTCGTTTTATCCTTCTTACTGGAAAATATGTTCTTATTCAACTCACATCAAACACTCATTTATTCACAAGTATTTATAATATCAAATTTGTTCTTATTCAACTCACATCAAACACTCATTTATTCACAAGTATTTATAATATCAGATTTGCCATTTAGACCATGAGGTTTTCTTGTCTGAAACCAAAATATCCAGTAAATCTCTTTTGCTTAATTGCTTCCCTTTGTTCTCCCTCTCCAGGAAAAGGTTATACTGCTCTCTCATATCCTGTAATGTTCTGTAATAAAATGTATTGCTAGAGGAGACTTTTCTTTTTAGCCGTGGTAACGTTATACAATGTTCCAATTTCTGACTTGGCTGTAGTTTTCCCTACATACTGTAGGTGGCAGTGTTGACAATACAGATTACTACTTCAGATATTTGCCAGCCTTACATTCAGTATAGCCAGTTTGTACATATCCTTAAAGGGATAGGAAAGTCAGCATTAAACTTGCATGATTCAGATAGAGCTGGTCATTTTAAGACTTTCAAATTCACTTCTATTTTCAAATGTGCTTTGTTTTCTTAGTATCCCTTGTTGAAAAAGAATACGCACATATCCTTTAGTAGTGGAAGCTGCTGCTGATTGGTGCTTGCACACTTTTGACTCTTGTGATTGGCTAACTAGATGTGTTCAGCTAGCTGCCATTGTTTCTTCAGGAAAGGCTAACAAGACAAAGGGGTATATTTATTATAGTGCAAGCGGACATACAATGTAGCGGATCATGTTCACTGCACATTGATAAATGCTGAATCACAAAAGAAGAATTGTGCTTTCCTTTAAATTTAAAGGGATATGAAACCTAAAGTTTTCCTTTCATGATTCATAGAGAGCATGCAATTTAAAAAATGTTCTAATTTACCTCTATTACCAATTTTTCTTTCTTCTCTTGGTATCTTTTGTTGAAAATCAGGGAGGTATGCTCAGGAGCCAGACCATTAAAGAAGCACGATATGGAAGCAGTTTTTTTGTATTGAGGTTTAGCAACAAAATCTACTTGCGTTTGCAATAATTATTCAGCCATCATTATAAAGACAGTGCACAGGTCAATGGTAAACATAGAATGGACAATGTATGAGACGGTTAACATTCAAAGAATCATAATAAACCTCTATTTTTATAATCAACAGAAATGATTAAAAGCCCCCCTATAAAGTAAGATAATAGCCTCTCTTGGCTTCAGTTATAATTAGAAAACTAACCAGAGGGAGTTTCACATCAGTCAGAATAGAGTAAAATAAGTGAGCCTTAAAGGGACATAAAACCCCAAATTTTTCTTTCATGATTCAAATAGAGAATATAATTTTAAACAACTCTCTAATTTACTTCTATTATCTACTTTGCTTAATTCTCTTGATATTCTTTTTTGAAAAGCATATCTAGATAGGCTCAGCAGCTGCTGATTGGTGGCTGCACATAGATGCCTCGTGTGATTGGCCGAACCATGTGCATTGCTATTTCTTCAACAAAGGATATCTAAAGGAAGAAGCAAATTCGATAATAGAAGTAAATTGGTATGTTGTTTAAAATTGTATTCTCTGACTGAATCCTGAAATAAAGATTTTGGGTTTAATGTCCCTTTAAGTGTGCATAATAGCAGGCTAGATGTTAAAGGCATTGCCAAGTCTACAATGAAGGTAGCCTCCCTAATATTTAAATGTTTGGGGGTCATGTATCAAAGCTTTGCCTACTTGGTAGACTGGGCCAGCTAGTGGCTATATCTAACACTATAACTGTTCTTTACATAATATAAACTTAGAGAACTTTTTAATTTGAGAACTAGGATAAAAAATTAGGCGTCTACATTTTGTAATATAAGTAAGGGTGGTTTCCTACAAACGTAATCCAGAAGTATAGAAAGATATCATAAGAGGAGCCTGTGACATTTGGGAAGATAGTTTCCTAAGAGTTGAGATATGTGATGGCGAATAAGGATATATAATAATATGTGGCTCAGGCTCTGACCCCCAGCCGCTGCGCAAGGACACAGTGAGTGATGATGCACATCCGCCATGCATATAAAAAGAATATTAGATTATATTGCTCCGCCTGTATTACTGAAGTGTCTTAATAATTTGTACTAATTCTAAAGGATTATTCAAAGTTCCTATACATATTCATGCATTTTCTCCTTCCATATTTGCTGCCAGCTACATCTCTGCAGTATCTGATGTCCTAAAGGCAGGTTGGTCTTAGGGCAGAAGTGCATTGCTAGTATTATGGTGTTGCCGCGTCCAGCTATGGTCTAATACCTCGGCGCACAGAGGGGGAAACGCTGCCTGTTGTAAGTCGCCGCTTCAGGTCTCAATCGTCCGATCCTGAGCTCTTGTCTCACAAACACAAAGGTAGCGGTAAGCTCCCAATAGAGCAAAGTAGGGTTGTTAAGATCAATACTTTTAGATGTGGGATGTTGTCAATAATTAGCTGATTGTCTAATCCACTGGGGCTCATGGAGAGTGCGAGCGCTTAGGATCGCTGTATGGACAAGCCCCCATATGGCAGCAGGTTTGTAAGAATGTTATCCATTTGCAAGAGCATTAGAGGGCAGCACTATGTCCTGTCGTGTAGTGCTCCAGATGCCAACCTAGGTATCTCTGCAACACACAATATCATGGGAACAAAGCAAATTTGATAATAGAAGTAAATTGGAAACTTTTTTTTAAATGGGAAGACAGTAGGGAGACCACAATTACCTATGGTTGGTCCTTTCCTGCAGCCCTCTGTGAGGATATCCTTTAGTATTTTGTCAGCATACGGCAAGGTATTCTCATAGGGTATTGCATATTGCCTATATTGAGGAGTATAAGTTGTTACAAAGGTTGCACCTTTAAAACTGGGCTTATTTTGTTTCCTTTTTTCATCAACATTTTTCTGTCTATGTTAAAGACAGAAAATGTATCATGTTTAATTATCGTTTTTGGAGAAACCTCTATCTATAAATTGTCTCTGTAGTATCTTAGACGTCTTCTTAAAGTCTTGTTCATCAGAGCAGTTTCTCTTTAATCTCATAAATCGGCCTTTAGCTATGGCCTTAAATACCTTGGCAGAAAATATTTTAATGCCATCAAACATTTTTCATGTGGAATTGTGAGGGGCTTAGGCTGTGTGGGACTCCGAATGTAGGAACAGATACACAGAACAATGAAAGTCTTCAGAAAGCTTTACTGATTGATGAACAAAAGAGCAGTTGGTAGTTCAGATTGAAGATCACAGAAACAGCAGGTGAGACTCCAGATAGGTACAGCAGGCACATCTGATTTAAAGAGGGCTGTCACTGGTATAGTAGACCCAGGTTTCTCAGCAGGCACAGGATACCCAGCGGGTACTGTTGCTGAGACTGTCACAGGATTCCAGATAGGTACAGCTTCAGGAACAAGGTGAGCATACACCGGTATCAGGTTAGTCTGCTTGGCTTTCATGAACAAGGTAAGCACACGCAGGTACAAGGTAAGTAAGCTTGGTCTCTGGAGCATGGTGAGCATTCACAGGTATTAGGTAAGTATGCATGGTGTCTGGAGCAAGGTGAGCATACACAGGTATCAAGTAAGTATGCTTGGTCTCAGAAGCAAGGTGAGCATACACAGGTATCGGGTAAGTATGCTTGATCTCAGGAGCAAGAAACAAGGAGGTATGGCAATAACTCAGCCCAGAGGAATGGGTTGAGTGAGCATTTATAGGAACTCCCACACCTGAGTCCTCCAGGTGGGAGTTCCTGTAATTAGGATTTGGCCCCTTTAAGTCTAGGCAGCGTGCGGCCATGCACACATAGAGAGCTGCAGTCCCAGCTGAAAAAAGACTGGAGTCTCTGCATCCCTGCATGTGGGACGCCGAGATGCAAGGCAAAACTTTCAGTGTCTGTCGAGACCTGACCGGGGGGGTCCCGGTAAGTTTTCTTACAGTGCCCTCTCCTTAGTCATTAGGGGACAAATGAGAACAGGATGCTTGTGATGCTTCCTTTTAGAAGAAGCCTAAGAATTCCACTGGGTCAGTGTTAAAGATGCATTTCTCCAGTTTGGCGTTTAGACGATTAGCTTGTATACGGGATAGCACAGTTCTCACATGATCATAATGTTGTTGTTCAGAACAGGAGTAAATGAGTATGTCATCAAGGTAGGCTACTATACACGTCTAATATATTACAAAAAATGTCATTGACAAACCTCTGCAAGGTAGCAGGGGTGTTGCACAGACCAAAGGACATCACAGTATTCATAGTGCCCATAACGGGAACGAAAAGCCGTTTTTTGTAAATTGATTGTAAACACCTCTTAGATTAATTTTACTGAAGAAAACTGCTGATCTGAGCCAATCCATAAGTTCTGGAATAAGTAGTAATGGGTATTTATTTTTTACCGTGATGGCATTGGAGTCCCTGTAATCTATGCATGGACAAAGTCCTCCATCCTTTTTGCTGACAAAGAATATCCCAGCCCCAGCAGGTGACTTAGACGGTTTGATAAACCCTTTCTGAAAAATTGATAATAGGAGTAAATTAGAACGTTGCTTAAAATTGCTGTTCTATCTGAATCATGAGTTAGATTTTGACTTGACTATTCCTTTAAAGCTTTGGCTATTCCTGCGAGTTCCATCTTTTTGCTGAGTTATTCTATGAGGGGGTTAGGGTGTGCGGAACTAAGAATGCAGGAACAGATACACAGAACAATGAAAGCCTCTTTGAAAGCTTTACTGATTAATAAACAAAAGAACAGTTAGTAGTTCAGATTGAAGATCACAAAAACAGCAAGTTTCAACACTGACCTAATGCAAAACACTAAGGGGTATATTTATTAATGTGCGAGCGGACATGATACGATGTAGCGTATCATGTCCGCCTCACATCGATAAATGCCGACAGCATATTCTGTTGGCATTTATCATTGCACCAGCAGTTCTTGTGAACTGCTGGTGCAATGCCGCCCCCTGCAGATTCGCGGTCAATCGGCCGCTAGCAGGGGGTGTCAATCAACCCAATCGTATTCGATTTCTGTCCGCGGCCTCAGAGCAGGCGGACCAGTTATGGAGCAGCGGTCTTTGGACCGTTGCTTCATAACTTCTGTTTCTGGCGAGCCTGCAGGCTCGCCGGAAACAAGGGCCATAAAGCACCATATGGAGCTTGATAAATCGGCCCCTAATGGCCAATACAAAGTTCAGAATACTTTAAGTAGTTTGCAGCAAGTTAGTCCTATAGACACTGGTGCTTACATTGAACAGTTAAGGGTGAGGTTGTCACAGAATACCTGGTAGGTACAGCAGACACAGAATACCTGGTAGGTACAGCAGACACAGAATACCTGGTAGGTACAGCAGACACAGAATACCTGGTAGGTACAGCAGACACAGAATACCTGGTAGGTACAGCAGACACAGAATACCTGGTAGGTACAGCAGACACAGAATACCCGGTAGGTACAGCAGACACAGAATACCCGGTAGGTACAGCAGACACAGAATACCCGGTAGGTACAGCAGACACAGAATACCCGGTAGGTACAGCAGACACAGAATACCCGGTAGGTACAGCAGACACAGAATACCCGGTAGGTACAGCAGACACAGAATACCTGGTAGGTACAGCAGACACAGAATACCTGGTAGGTACAGCAGACACAGAATACCTGGTAGGTACAGCAGACACAGAATACCTGGTAGGTACAGCAGACACAGAATACCCGGTAGGTACAGCAGACACAGAATACCCGGTAGGTACAGCAGACACAGAATACCCGGTAGGTACAGCAGACACAGAATACCCGGTAGGTACAGCAGACACAGAATACCCGGTAGGTACAGCAGACACAGAATACCTGGTAGGTACAGCAGACACAGAATACCTGGTAGGTACAGCAGACACAGAATACCTGGTAGGTACAGCAGACACAACTAGTTAGAGGAAAGCAGACCTAGGTTTCTCAGCAGACACAGAATACCTGGTAGGTACAGCAGACACAACTAGTTAGAGGACAGCAGACATAGGTTTCTCAGCAGACACAGAATTCCTGGTAGGTACAGCAGACACAACTAGTTAGAGGACAGCAGACATAGGTTTCTCAGCAGACACAGAATACCTGGTAGGTACAGCAGACACAACTAGTTAGAGGACAGCAGACATAGGTTTCTCAGCAGACACAGAATACCTGGTAGGTACAGCAAACACAACTGGTTAGAGAACAGCAGACATAGGTTTCTCAGCAGACACAGAATACCGGGTAGGTACAGCAGACACAGAATACCGGGTAGGTACAGCAGACACAGAATACCTGGTAGGTACAGCAGACACAACTAGTTAGAGGACAGCAGACATAGGTTTCTCAGCAGACACAACTAGTTAGAGGAAAGCAGACATAGGTTTCTCAGCAGACACAGAATACCTGGTAGGTACAGCAGACACAACTAGTTGGAGGACAGCAGACATAGGTTTCTCAGCAGACACAACTAGTTAGAGGAAAGCAGACCTAGGTTTCTCAGCAGACACAGAATACCTGGTAGCTACAGCAGACACAACTAGTTAGAGGACAGCAAACATAGGTTTCTCAGCAGACACAGAATACCTGGTAGGTACAGCAGACACAACTAGTTAGAGGACAGCAGACATAGGTTTCTCAGCAGACACAGAATACATGGTAGGTACAGCAGACACAACTAGTTAGAGGACAGCAGACATAGGTTTCTCAGCAGACACAGAATACCTGGTAGGTACAGCAGACACAACTAGTTAGAGGACAGCAGACCTAGGTTTCTCAGCAGACACAGAATACCTTGTAGGTACAGCAGACACAGAATACCTGGTAGGTACAGCAGACACAACTAGTTAGAGGACAGCAGACATAGGTTTCTCAGCAGACACAGAATACCTGGTAGGTACAGCAGACACAACTAGTTAGAGGACAGCAGAGATAGGTTTCTCAGCAGACACAGAATACTTAGCGAGTGCTGTTGGTGAGACTGTCACGGGATTCCAGATAGGTACAGCAGGCACAGCTGGTTTGAAGAAGGCTGTCACTGGTACGGTAGGCACAGGTTTCTCAGCAGGCACAGGATACCAGCAGGTACTGTTGGTGAGACTGTCAGGGAATAAGGTAAGCATGCTGGCTCTCTGGAATAAGGTAAGCATGCTGGCTCTCTGGAATAAGGTAAGTATGCTGGCTCTCTGGAATAAGGTAAGTATGCTGGCTCTCTGGAATAAGGTAAGTATGCTGGCTCTCTGGAATAAGGTAAGCATGCTGGCTCTCTGGAATAAGGTAAGCATGCTGGCTCTCTGGAATAAGGTAAGCATGCTGGCTCTCTGGAATAAGGTAAGCATGCTGGCTCTCTGGAATAAGGTAAGCATGCTGGCTCTCTGGAATAAGGTAAGTATGCTGGCTCTCTGGAATAAGGTAAGTATGCTGGCTCTCTGGAATAAGGTAAGTATGCTGGCTCTCTGGAATAAGGTAAGTATGCTGGCTCTCTGGAATAAGGTAAGTATGCTGGCTCTCTGGAATAAGGTAAGCATGCTGGTACGGTAGGCACAGGTTTCTCAGCAGGCACAGGATACCAGCAGGTACTGTTGGTGAGACTGTCAGGGAATAAGGTAAGCATGCTGGCTCTCTGGAATAAGGTAAGCATGCTGGCTCTCTGGAATAAGGTAAGTATGCTGGCTCTCTGGAATAAGGTAAGTATGCTGGCTCTCTGGAATAAGGTAAGCATGCTGGCTCTCTGGAATAAGTTAAGCATGCTGGCTCTCTGGAATAAGGTAAGCATGCTGGCTCTCTGGAATAAGGTAAGCATGCTGGCTCTCTGGAATAAGGTAAGTATGCTGGCTCTCTGGAATAAGGTAAGTATGCTGGCTCTCTGGAATAAGGTAAGTATGCTGGCTCTCTGGAATAAGGTAAGTATGCTGGCTCTCTGGAATAAGGTAAGCATGCTGGCTCTCTGGAATAAGGTAAGCATGCTGGCTCTCTGGAATAAGGTAAGCATGCTGGCTCTCTGGAATAAGGTAAGTATGCTGGCTCTCTGGAATAAGGTAAGCATGCTGGCTCTCTGGAATAAGGTAAGCATGCTGGCTCTCTGGAATAAGGTAAGTATGCTGGCTCTCTGGAATAAGGTAAGCATACGCAGGTATCAGGTAATTATGCATGGTGTCTGAAGCAAGGAGGGCATACGCAGGTATCAGGTAATTATGTGTGGTGTCTGCAGCAAGGAGGGCATACACAAGTATCAGGTAATTATGTGTGGTGTCTGCAGCAAGGAGGGCATACACAGGTATCAGGTAATTATGCATGGTGTCTGCAGCAAGGAGGGCATACACAAGTATCAGGTAATTATGTGTGGTGTCTGCAGCAAGGAGGGCATACACAGGTATCAGGTAATTATGCGTGGTGTCTGAAGCAAGGAGGGCATACGCAGGTATCAGGTAATTATGCGTGGTGTCTGGAGCAAGGAGGGCATACACAGGTATCAGGTAATTATGCGTGGTGTCTGAAGCAAGGAGGGCATACGCAGGTATCAGGTAATTATGCGTGGTGTCTGGAGCAAGGAGGGCATACACAGGTATCAGGTAATTATGCGTGGTGTCTGGAGCAAGGAGGGCATACACAGGTATCAGGTAATTATGCGTGGTGTCTGGAGCAAGGAGGGCATACACAGGTATCAGGTAATTATGCGTGGTGTCTGCAGCAAGGAGGGCATACACAAGTATCAGGTAATTATGTGTGGTGTCTGCAGCAAGGAGGGCATACACAGGTATCTGGTAATTATGCGTGGTGTCTGAAGCAAGGAGGGCATACGCAGGTATCAGGTAATTATGCGTGGTGTCTGGAGCAAGGAGGGCATACACAGGTATCAGGTAATTATGCGTGGTGTCTGGAGCAAGGAGGGCATACATAGGTATCAGGTAATTATGCGTGGTGTCTGGAGCAAGGAGGGCATACACAGGTATCAGGTAATTATGCGTGGTGTCTGCAGCAAGGAGGGCATACACAAGTATCAGGTAATTATGTGTGGTGTCTGCAGCAAGGAGGGCATACACAGGTATCAGGTAATTATGCGTGGTGTCTGAAGCAAGGAGGGCATACGCAGGTATCAGGTAATTATGCGTGGTGTCTGGAGCAAGGAGGGCATACACAGGTATCAGGTAATTATGCGTGGTGTCTGGAGCAAGGAGGGCATACATAGGTATCAGGTAATTATGCGTGGTGTCTGGAGCAAGGAGGGCATACACAGGTATCAGGTAATTATGCGTGGTGTCTGGAGCAAGGAGGGCATACACAGGTATCAGGTAATTATGCGTGGTGTCTGGAGCAAGGAGGGCATACATAGGTATCAGGTAATTATGCGTGGTGTTTGGAGCAAGGAGGGCATACACAGGTATCAGGTAATTATGCGTGGTGTCTGAAGCATACACAGGTAATAACTCAGCCCAGAGGAATGTTCTGTGTGAGCTGTTATAGGAACTCCCACACCAGAGTTCTCCTTTAAATCTAGGCAGCGCACGGCTGTGTTTGTCTAGAGAGCTGCAGCTGAAGAAAGACTGGAGTCTCTGTGTCCCTGCACATGGGACCGGACCGGCTTCCGGTTCGTTTTCTTACAGATATAGAGCTGTATAGTGATGTCACATCTACCGTAAGCCATCTATATTTTTATTTCCATTCAATATGTTCCAATATTTGTATCAGGTGCTTCAACTTTAGCGCTGCAGAATCTGTTGGCGCTCTACAAATAACCGATAATAATAATAATAACTCAAAACGTCTGCCACCAATCTGTCAATGAAGCCATGCTCCAACCCATTGCCTATTCTGTCCTCTAACTGTTATGTATGAGTCTTTAGTGGATTCCCAAACAAAATTCCATAGCTATTTGGATCCCTTAGTTGTCTCATGAACTCATCAACATAATCAGACCTCACTACAATACTTCACTCTTTATCAGATTGCTTTATAGCAATTTCCTCTCTATTGCTTAAAATCATGTCATGTTGTGTGTTAATCCATACTTAAAGGGTTAGAAATATTTACTTTTTACATAACCACTTAGTTAAGTTTTCACAGATTAAAACCTATTAATTCTTACCTTTAAAACGAAGCTTTAATGTTCAATAAATTATCTTTTAGTTTACCTTGTAAATGGTCGTAACGACCTCCCATAAATGTAGGCTGGATAATGCATAACCTTTCTTTCTCCAATGGTGCTGCAGCACTGATCAGATAATTACAATATTTAAACTAAAGCGCATTCTAATGTGTGGGCACTCGCATGCGCAATGCATTGTTAATCTCCAATCACTCAACTTTTAGTCAGCATCCGGTGAGATGTTAGTGATGCCGCAGTTGAAACACCAGGAGAAGTCTGATATACGCATGCATTGCAAAAAGTTTGTGTAAATGCGCATGCGTCCCGCCATATTAGTTCTACCCAGGTAGAACTTGTTAATTCTAGTAACAAGATAGTAGGTAAAATAGTACTAATGGTAAGTACCTATAGGTGCCAAATATTTTTATAATCAACAACACCTGTTAGGGGGGCAATATAGCACTAAAGAGACTCATAGAAAAATGAGTTACAAAGACTGTAGCAAAAAAAAAGAGTACTTTACCCCTACAATTATATAGGAAAAATTCTCACTGAATAATAAAGGGACGATTTTTAATCATTCATACTTTTATCATTATTGGTTTAACTATTCAACGTGTATGATTGAATAGTTAAATCAATAAAGATAAAGTATGAATGATTAAAAATAGTTCCTGTATTTATTTAGTGAGAATTTTTCCTATAATTGTAGGGGTAAAGCACTCTCATTTGAAACTGCTCCAAAGTATTATGTAGAAAAGAGAGGTACCGCTACTAGAGAACTACCGCATATAGTGAGCGGATAATGGATGAACGGAGCAGACCAAACAGGTAGAGGGGTGTGTGGAGCCAACTAAAAGCGGTGGACAACCGCATATACTCAGTATACAAAACAAAACAGAAGGCTACTGAGCAACAGAGAGGTAACTGCGCGTTTATTGATACATCCGCTCTATACAACACACACTCTCTGCAAGTGGCACTGTTTTTAGTGAAAAGAAAAAATACATGCACTCCGGACAACTAACAGTCATCTCGCCATAGCTCCGCTGCGGCTCCTACCTGCCTCCACGTGACCAAGACTGTCTCCTCGAGAGCGGCGTGCCTAAGACCACTTGTGAGATTACAGAAACAAGCGGACTTAGGAGCCATAAAGAACCTTGCTGCCGATCTGATCACTGTTAGCTAACAACTGCGTGGCTAGGCGTGCGAAAACTAAGCCCCGCCCTTCGTGGGCGGCGAACAGCACATCCCGGCAAAAAAAGTTAAACACCGCCACGCACCGGAGTCCATTATACCCGACTCCGGTACTATCCCCAGTGTCATACATATAATCTGTAAATAGACAGATACAAGTTCCAGCGTACCGCTCAATAAAAATCCTAGCGTTTCAAGGCTAGTTTGTCGAAAGCCAAACATATTAACGTGTCGGTTCACATACCCCTTTTATTATATAATGATAACCCACACACTGTCAAAGGGAAGCCCTTACTAGAGCCCATAGTCCCCAACAGAAAGGCAGAGTACAGCCAATTCTGAGATATGCTGCAGAGCCCCAGAAATAAGAGACTGCACTTACCTCTATGGTGAGTAACAGCATTAAAGTCTCACAGTATCAAGAGGTCCTTCTCTTCCTCCTGGGGTCCTGTGAAGACAGAAGGGCCTTAGTTAAAACTCTCTAAGATTATCAATAGAAGGGCAGCACAAGTATGGGAGGCGCAGTGAGGCTAAAACCCCACCAGTTCCCATTGCCTTAAAACCACCTGTAGCTCTACTCTAGAGGCTGACAAGGAATATGGCTACACCCTATAGAAAAATAGTACACTTTGGCACCATTTAAAAAATAATAAACTCTTGATTGAATAATCTAAACTAACACCTCACTTTACCTCTTCCTATCACTAACACAGGCAAAGAGAATGACTGGGGTGGGAGGGAAGGGAGGAGCTATATATACAGCTCTTTGCCTCCTCCTGCTGACCAGGAGGCGATATCCCATAAGTAAGGATGAAATCCGTGGACTCATCGTATCTTGTAAAAGAAATAAACCCACCCAATACACCCTTAAAAAAACCTAACACTAACTCCCTGAAGATCGACTTACCAGGAGAAGTCTTCACCTCAACGAAGCCGGGAGAAGTCTTCATCCAAGCCGGGCGAAGTGGTCCTCCAGACGGGCAGAGGTCTTAATCCAGACGGCATCTTCTATCTTCATCCATCTGACGCGGAGCGGGTCCATCTTCAAGACATCCAACGCGGAGCATCCTCTTCATCCGGAGTCTTCTTACTGAATTAAGGTACCTTTAAGTGACGTAATACAAGATGGCATCCCTTAGATTCCGATTGGCTGATAGAATTCTATCAGCCAATCGGAATTAAGGTAGTAAAAATCCTATTGGCTGATGCAATCAGCCTATAGGATTGAAGTTCAATCCTATTGGCTGATCCAATCAGCCAATAGGCTTGAGCTCGCATTTTATTGGCTGTTCCAATCAGCCAATAGAATGCAAGCTCAATCCTATTGGCTGATTTGATCTTGGATGACGTCACTTAAAGGTACCTTCATTCAGTAAGAAGACTCCGGATGAAGAGGATGCTCCGTGTGGATGAAGATAGAAGATGCCGTCTGGATAAAGACTTCTGCCCGTCTGGAGGACCATTTCGCCCGGCTTGGATGAAGACTTCTCCCGGCTTCGTTGAGGGCTTCGGCCCGGCTTGGTCGATCTTCAGGGGGTTAGTTATTTTTTAGATTAGGGGTTTGGGCTTGCAAAAGCGCTAACTGCCCTTTTAAGGGCAATGCCCATCCAATTGCCCTTTTCAGGGCAATGGGGAGCTTAGGTTTTTTTAGATAGTATTTTATTTGGGGGGTTGGTTGTGTGGGTGGTGGGTTTTACTGTTGGGGGGTTGTTTGTATTTTTTTTACAGGTAAAAGAGCTGATTACTTTGGGGCAATGCCTCGCAAAAGGCCCTTTTAAGGGCTATTGGTAGTTTAGTTTAGGCTAGGGGTTTATTTTTATTTTGGGGGGGCTTTTTTATTTTAATAGGGCTATTAGATTAGGTGTAATTAGTTTAAATATCTGTAATTTGTTTATTATTTTCTGTAATTTAGTGTTTTTGTTTTTTTTGTACTTTAGCTAATTTAATTTAGGTAATTGTATTTAATTTAGTTAATTTATTTAATTATAGTGTAGTGTTAGGTGTAATTGTAACTTAGGTTAGGTTTTATTTTACAGGTACTTTTGTATTTATTTTAGCTAGGTAGTTATTAAATAGTTAATAACTATTTAATAACTATTGTACCTAGTTAAAATAAATACAAACTTGCCAGTAAAATAAAAATAAACCCTAAAATAGCTACAATGTAACTATTAGTTATAATGTAGCGAGCTTAGGGTTTATTTTATAGGTAAGTATTTAGTTTTAAATAGGAATAATTTAGTTAATGATAGTAATTTTATTTAGATTTATTATAATTATATTTAAGTTAAGGGGTGTTAGGGTTAGGGTTAGACTTTGGTTTAGGGGTTAATAACTTTAATATAGTGGCGGCGACGTTGGGGGCAGCAGATTAGGGGTTAATAAATGTGGGTAGGTTGCGGCGACATTGGGGGCGGCAGATTAGGGGTTAATAAATAGTATGTAGGTGTCTGCGATGTTGGGGGCAACACATATAATGTAGGTTGCGGCAGTGTCCGGAGCGGCAGATTAGTGGTTAAAATTTTTATTTTAGTGTTTGAGATGCGGGAGGGCCTCGGTTTAGGGGTTAATAGGTAGTTTATGGGTGTTAGTGTACTTTTTAGCACTTTAGTTATGAGTTTTATGTTACGGCGTTGTACCATAAAACTGTTAACTACTGACTTTAAAATGCGTTAGGACTCTTGACGGGGTAGGGTGTACCGCTCACTTTTTGGCCTCCCAGGACGGACTCGTAATACCGGCGCTATGGAAGTCCCATAGAAAAAAGACTTTACGAAGTTTACGTAAGTCGTTTTGCAGTAAGGCCAAAGAAGTGTGTGGTGACCCTAAACCTTCAAGACTCGTAAGACCAGCGGGCGTAAAAAAGCAGTATTAGGACCGCTTAACGCTGCTTTTTTACCCTAACGCACAACTCGTAATCTAGGCATATATGTTTTCTAACTAGGGACATATAACATACAGGCTTGCAGGATTTGGCTATATATTTAACTATTGAAATAAAATGGTAAAATATTGTAATCAATAACCAATGAAAAAAACAGAAAATCAGCATTCAGAGAGGGACTTTAAGATACTCAACAAATAGGATGCACCAAATGCCCAATGCCAGTTTCATGGCAATTCTTTCAGGCAAGTTCTTGTTGTTATCGTCAACTATTGTCTTATTTATGGATGGTGTTTGCTGGATTAATTAATTGCTCCAAGAAAACACTGAAACTGTGTCACAGAAATTATAAAGGGTTAACCTTTTTTATGAAACGTATGGAGGTATTTTATCTATTGATAGACAGACAGATGACTCCAGAATTTGTCATTCCATTCCCTAAGCACTTGCACAAGCCTAGCAAATATGCCATGTGCCATAATTAAATGAAGTACAGATAAATAATAATGATTGCTGTTCATTTTATGTCCCAAATAAATATAAAAAAAGACACTGGAATCTTTATTTCTGCACATTAGCAATAAATTTTTATTTTACCTTCTATAGGCATCAATTTGAAAGTCTATAACAAACATCCACTGGCTTTTTAAATCCGTGTGTGGTGCACAGAACAAATAAAAAGCTCTATAAAATGCAGTCACATGGCAAGGCCCAGCGTGACCTCTGCTCACAGTGCTATGACAACCAATCATATTGCTCGAAGACTGGCCAGGTCAGAGGTCAAGAGGTCAGTAAGTGAAGGGTTGCATGTAATTCAGTCAGGGATGAAAAGATCAGGTAATGTGTCAGACTTTACTTAAATCTGTAACCAAAATTTCTAAAAAATATTCATGTCGAAATTTTGAAATTTAAAAATTAGAAATAAAACATAAAAAATTGTGTGACAGATGGTGAAAAAAGCTCACCTCTAATTCCCTTCTGAACAGTTAACATTAAGTTAAATAGAAGCTGCTGTTGGATCCAAGTGGTTTGTGAAAAGTTAAAAAAACGTTCTTCAGGGTTCCCAACCCAAATTAACCCCTATCTGTTACTCTTTGCTTGGCTTAGTCTTCCTGACATTTGGAAGATTGAATTTGATTTCCTGGCTTTTCAGTTCCTGTCCCCAGTCACACACATCAGCAATGGCCAACAGCCAGTAAAGTACAATAGGAGCAAACAGATCATTTGTAACGCAATATGACCGATTCAGTCAGAAAGTGATTAAACTCCAGTTTGTTCATTTTCTTATGCAAATACTTTTACTCATAATTATTATAAATACCAATGACCTCTTGACCCCTGTCCTTTGATCTTTTGCTTCCAAAATACCACTTTGGTAATCCCCCCCCCCCACAAAATAATAAAAAACTGAACACATAAAGCGCATATAAAACAACAGGTAGCAACTTTACAAAAAAGAAACACCAACCGGAATATAAAATACTGTTTTGTAAAAAGCAGAAAGAACACAGGCATTGTTGGTAGTGTGCCGGCTTGTAGCCTCGCACTGTGACAGCGCTAGCACATTCTAATGCTATAGGAGCGTCCGTAGGTTTCACGTGCAAAAAAGCACTTGGGGAATTTACTCTTAATAATTATTACAGTTTGTTTTTTTCCATCAGTGCATTTGCAAAATAAATGGCACAGTCCAGTCCTTTATTGGAGGATATGTAGGCCACGTGAGATGCTTCCTGGGTGATACACAGTAGGGAAGTGGCTCAAGGAACAGCAACTTGGAAAGGACTTCCAGGGACATTCTGGTCACCCCATTTGACAATCAAGATGTAGTCCCCTTTCTCCTTGACGGTGTAGGTTACGTTGTACAGTCGGTTGCCAACGTGTTTAACATAAACCTCTTCACATGGGGTTTTAGGACCATGGACTCCTACCATTAGCATGTTGGTGCCTATGAAACAAGAATCATGTGATCAGTCACCTGTGCCACCACACCACTCTCACCATAAGTCACATGTGCCACCAAACCAATCTCACCATAAGTCACCTGTGCCACCAAACCAATCTCACCATGTCACCTGTGCCACCAAACCAATCTCGCCATAAGTCACATGTGCCACCAAACCAATCTCACCATAAATCACCTGTGCCACCAAACCAATCTCTCCATGTCACCTGTGCCACCAAACCAATCTCACCATAAGTCACATGTGCCACCAAACCAATCTCACCATAAATCACCTGTGCCACCAAACCAATCTCACCATAAGTCACCTGTGCCACAAACCAATCTCACCATAAGTCACCTGTGCCACTAAACCAATCTTACCATAAGTCACCTGTGCCACCAAACCAATCTCACCATAAGTCACCTGTGCCACCAAACCAATCTCACCATAAGTCACCTGTGCCACCAAACCAATCTCACCATAAGTCACCTGTGTCACCAAACCAATCTCACCATAAGTCACCTGTGCCACCAAACCAATCTCACCATAAGTCACCTGTGCCACCAAACCAATCTCACCATAAGTCACCTGTGTCACCAAACCAATCTCACCATAAGTCACATGTGCCACCAAACCAATCTCACCATAAGATCCTGTATCTTCCCCCAGCTAAATGTCAATATGCAACATTTAAGATGTTTTCATTATTCAGATACAGCATTCGATTTTAAACAACTTTTTAATTTACTTCTATTAATTTTGCTTCATTCTCTTTAAATCCTATGTTGAAAAGCAGGTAGGTAAGCTCAGGAGTGTGCACGTGTCTGCAGCATCAGTTTTGCAACAATGTTAAACATTTGCAAAAACACCAGATGGCAGCACTTTTTTCTGCCATGTAGTGCTCCAGACATGTGCACACTACCTACCTAGGTATCTCCTAAAAAGGGACACGGAACCCATATTTTTTCCTTCATGATTCAGATAGAGCATGAAATTTTAAGCATCTTTCTAATTTACTCCTATTATCAATTTTTCTTTGTTCTCTTGCTATCTTTTTAAAGCAGGAATGTAAATCTTAGCAGCCAGCCCATTTTAGGTTCAGCACCATGGATAGCGCTTGCTTATTGGAGGCTTACATATACCCACCAATAAGCAAGCATAACCCAGGTTCTCAACCAAAAATGGGCCGGCTCCTATGCATCACATTCCTGCATTTTAAATAAAGATAGCAAGAGAAGGAAGAAAAATTGATAATAGGAGTCAATTGTAAAGTTGGTTAAAATTGCTGCTCTATCTGAATCATGAAAGAAAAAAATTGGGTTTAGTGTCCCTTTAACAAAGAATACCATGAGAATGTATCACATTTATTAATAGAATTGAAAACTGTTTTTTTTTTTTTTTTTTTTTTAAATTGTATGCTCTGTGATTAAAAATAAAGAACACAATGTTCAACAACACCAAAAGCAGTCACAAGTTACACCCACGCACCTGCTTTGCTGCAGTCTACGGTGAATGTGTTCTTCTGTCCCACAAATGCCTTGGAAAGTCCAGGACCATGTGATACCACTTGTGAAGCATCAGATGAAAATTTGGGTACTGCTACCCCATAACCCCCAACAGAGGCTGAAGATTTGGTGACTGTTTCCACAAGCACAGTGGAGGTTTCATGAAGGCTGTGACCACCTGAGAGACGCACACCTGTACAAGAGAAATAGAGGGGGGTAATGGAGTAGCCATCTCTAATTCATAATAATCTTACATTAAGGACACAAACAGTAAAGCTAATGTATTGCTCTAGAAGCTTTCTAACCTACCTGTGACTCTGGCCTTAAAGGGGCTTCCCACAATGTGCTGAGGTCCACCATATTTTATTGAGATCAAGTAATTTCCAGGTGCCATGGGAGTATAGGTGACTTTGTAACCTTCTGGGCAGTCTTGACAGTCCAGTTTCACCTTGGAAGGACCATCAATGGTCATAGAGAGAGAGCCAGATCCAGCATTCAGAGTGTTCACAATGAAATCTGATGGTCTGCCTGTATTGCAAATGAGAGAGAGAGGCTTTGAGCTAAAACACTGGTAGGACATCCAGCTTAGAGTTCATTTGTAAGATAAGTGCAAAGCTTCCAGATACTATATTACACAAAGAGCTATGTTTTACTCTTCCGACTAACTGTAGTCTCATCAAAAATCACCGGTAAATTAAACCAGCATTCCAATCCCACCAGACGTCAAGTGATAGAACCGATTAGTGAATTAAATGATCAACATCGGTTAATATTGCATCTGTGTTTTCCAACTTCTGACAAACAAAAGGATCAGTAATAGAGCCAGCAGCATATACCAAACTAACTCTCAGTAAACCATTTTTCATAGACTAATATATTTAATTGTAGTCCGCATATGCTTAGCAGGAGTGATGTTGAACCCATACATACCTGAAAATAAATGGAAAAACTATACTAAAACATTAAGGTATCAGGGCCGATTTATTAAGCGGCATATGCTGCTCATTCCGCGTGAGCCTTCTGGCTCGCCGGAATCAGGAGTTGAGAAGCAGCGGTTGCTAGGGATCCCTGCTAGAGATTGGCCGCAAATGTGCAGGGGGCCGCATTGCACAAGCATTTCACAAGTAATGTTTGTGCAATGATAGATTTATCGATGTGGGGCAGATATGATACACTACAGTGAATAATGTCCGTCATTTGTTAAATCTACCCCTTGGAAACCAGTAGTATTTTGTAAACTGGTGGTAACATCATAACATCTGCCTAGACTTTAATGGAGAAACTTGTTACCACAGTTTACACAGATTACAGCAAACAATGGAACCTCACCCTAAATATTAAAATAAAACATCAAGAATATGGATTCAAATGTTAGTATTTTTTGGCATAAAAGTTAATTGACGTTGTTTGCTGAAATGGATTTGGCATTTGGAAAATATTTCCTTATGTGAGATAAGGCATTTTATATGCTATAATACTGTAAACGTCTCTTTTGTACTGGATAGGTTTGGATTATTTTTTTTCTTCCATAGCACCATTCGAACAATTGAAACATATGAAAACATTTACATACTAATTGTGATGGCTCTAAATTTTAAAGTTATTTATTGGACCAAATCAGACATGACTGGAATTCACTCCAAAGTTATTATTTATCTTACCTGTCACACCACCTTCCAGGCCAGGGCCAAAGGCTGTTACAAGACCAGGATCCCCAGCCTGGCTTTGCTCTCCTACACGGATCTTGAAGGGACTTCCTGGGATATGACGTCCATTGAACTTCACATCAATAGAGTGCACTCCATTCTCTTTTGGTATGAAACGTATTGAATATTTATCTGGAGGAAAAAGAGAAAATGTGGTAGTTAAAGACCTGTTGGCAGTTCCCATATTAATGAGATTATTTAGATATTTCAATTGTGTCTACAGAGCAACAGGACTCTATCCTCTTACCACTGTCTACTTCAGATACATAGCACTCTTCCACTGCTCCAGACGGTGTGTGCACCTTGGCTTCAATTACTCCACGGGCACCATTTAGCTGGACTGCAAATGAGGCTGCTTGGTTGACCGTTAATCCTGTCTCCTGAGAAGTAGGGAAATTACACAGGTCTATGATTAAGGGAGAGCGATTGGAGAGGTTGGCGAGATCAGTCAAATGTTAAATCTCAGCTTCCTCTATAGGTAAATGTAACTTTTAATGGGTCAATGAATGGTTCCTTACTTGACTATACTGCATCATTTACTGATTCACATTTTTTTTTGTATACAGCACTGTTACAAGTTGTATGTTTGAAGCTACAACTTAAATGTTTAAGCAGGTTTTCAGATGACAAGATTAATTATTGAATTAATGATGCTGATCTCTTTACTGGTAATGGGGAGATTAGTGAAACTTGTATATGTGTTTGAATCAGCACATGATTAAATATTTAATCCTCTACAAGGCTATTCTGCAAACAGCAGTTTTATCCATTGGAAACAAAACAGGCAATTCATTAAGAATCATCTGATCCACAGTGTAGAAAAGCCATAGAGAATATCTGACTTTATCAATGTTGTCATGAAGATACACAGTAGTATAAATGCCCTCTTACCTGTAAACTGGTCACATTAAGTCGCCGAGCATCATCAGAACGAGAGGCTACTGGTAAAACGAAGGGGCTATCAGGGATGTGTTCATCATTAAATTTTATAGACACTTCATAGTCACCTAGACAAGAGGAGGAAGTAGCTCAGATCAGTTATTAGCCTAGTAATGAGTTCAGATAGCCTGATGTCTGTACAGATAAGTATCTGGTTTATGACCTTCAAAAAAGAGTGATCAAATTGGTCTGTGATTTTAGTTGTGATTTGATTGGCTGACATCTACTATCCACAGACTCACCTGCTTCTTGTACAACATATGACACTCCACAGGATCCATCTTTCCGATCTTCAAATGAGATTTCTGCTTTACTGGGACCCTCCACTGCAATGGAAAGACCCCCAGCTCCAGCCTCCCTTGTCCAAATACTAAACTCAGCTGCAAAAAAGAAAATAGTTATTTAAACATGCTCACAGTAACAAAAATAAAAACTCACTTAATCAGGTTCCTTTTTTACTGACTTCACTATCATCAGCAATTATCCACTTTGTTTTCTCATGTGGTAATAACACATTCTCACCTGGAACTCCTGCAACTCCCCTTTCCAGACCAGTGCCTCCAGCCCTGACCTTATGGGCTCCACCTTCTCCCATGGGTCCAACTGTAAACTGGAAAGGACTTCCAGGGACATGCTGACCACGATACTTGACGCTTACAGTGTGAGCTCCCATCTCTTGTGGTACAAATCGCACACTGTAGGTGCTATCCTCACCATCGATAATCTCTGCATCAGCTGTCTTTCCAGATGGGCTGGTCACCTGTGCTGTCATATCCTGGGAACCTGCCTCACCTTATGGAGAAAGAGCATCTGGATTAGTTATTTATTTCTTATTTGTATATCACCAACATATTCCATATCGCTGTGTATCATGCATATCTATGATATAGGATCTTTCATCCTCCTTCTGGTTTGTACCACTTTGCGCTAATTTTTATTGCAGTACTTACCCTCTGGTCTTGCTATGGTGCTGAATGACCCCAGACTTTCACGTCCCAAGAAGTCTCCAAACACATTGTGGAAAGGATCGCCCCCAACCTGAGTGGATTCTTCTACTCGCACCTCACGTTTGGTTTCCCCACCACGAGTTTTACTGATCTCTGTGCGTTCTGTGCGAGTGTATGTATGGCTACTACGAGTGAAAGTTCGCGTTAGGCGTTCTTGGGCAGATACCATCTGGAACCAATTACCTAAAAGAAAGAAAAAAGTGTATTTTGGAGGACATTACATGAAGGCATCAATTTTTTGAGTGACTTTCAATGGCAACATGTGTCGGTTTCAAATCCTTACCTGGGATTTTAAGGTTCAGGTCGCATGTGCTACCGATGCTAGCTATAGAGGGAGCCTGGCGTCTCCGTGTTATACTTTCCTTCATACGCCCTTCACCTGTGACTTTAACCATGAATGGGCTTCCTGTAATGTAGCATAAAGGAACATATGTGGAATCTGTGTATAAGATGGTGTTTGTCTTTTTATCTACTATAAGAAAGTAAGAGATATGTAGTGTATTAATAGGAGGTGATTGTTTGTGTATTAGGAATAGGAAAACGGTATGGATTGTGATATTTGTGTATAAGAAGGCGGTATGATATATTTTTCCTGATGTCTGTATTTAGAGGGGAGAGGTACATGCACTGTAAGAGGAACAGTTACATGGAAATGTTAATTTCTCCTTCCACTAACCTGGCACATGTTTATCAGCAAACTTGATGTTTATAATATACGTTCCGGGCTCAGTTGGGCAATATGACACTTTGCACGTTCCATCTTCCACATCATCACAATTTATATCTACTTTACTTGGCCCTTCAATAGACAATCCCAAACCTCCATAACCTGTTAAACACAGAGGATACCAACAGATTATGGGAAGAGAAATAAAGAAGGGATCTACATGAGAATAGTGATTAGCGTGATCTTGTGCTTACCCGCATTCCTGGTGTCTACAATAAACTCTGACACCTCAAATGTTATTCCCTCCAGTAGTCCCTTGCCGGACACCTTCACCTTGCTGGCATCACCAATCTCAGACTGTCCCACCATGATCTTAAATGGGCTGTTGGTCACATGCTTTCCGTTCTTCTTAACGCTTACCACGTGTTCACCTACTTCTTTTGGTGTAAAAGAAATTCCTGCAATGGGGAATGAGAGAGATAATTAAGGTATAGAGATAAACCTGTAATAGAAGAACATAGTAAAAATATACATGGAACATGCTTACATCTTAAGGGACATTAAACACTTTGAGATAGTAATATAACATGATAAATCGCATATATAAAAAAACTGCATTATACGCTTATTATTTATTTTGTCCCCTTTTCCATTCTGAAATTGTGAGCTTTTCAGTTCCTGTTATAAATGGAAATGCATAACACTGTTATATTCCTCACAGCCATTGGCTGCACACTCTAGTGACCTATTTATAACTGTCCCTAATTGGCCACAGCAGCGAAAGTAGCCTAAGTTACAACATGGCAGCTCCCATTGTTTTATAGACACTAAAACTTTACACTTATTTTGTCAGTATTTAAACAGCTAATGAAACTTTAAACAATACATCTACATGTTATTCATAGACTAATCTTTTCATTGACTGCATCATTCTATCTTGCATTTATTTTGTGTTAATGTCCCTTTACACTTAAGAGCAGTCAGTGTGTGTGTGTATATATATATATATATATATATATATATATACACACATACATATACATAGGGGCCGAATGGCACCTGATCCCCCTGTTTTTGCGCGAGCCTTCAAGCTCGCCGGAAACAGTAGTTAAGAAGAAGTTAAGAGGTGGCGGACAGCAATCAACCCGATCAGAAACAATTGGGTTGATTGACACCCCCTGCTAATGGCCAATCTGCAGGGGGCGGCATTGCACAAGCAGTTCACCAGAACTGCTTGTGCAATGTTAAATGCTGACGGCGTATGCTGTCGGCATTTAGTGATGTCGGGCAGACATCATCCGCTACAGGGAATCATGTCCGCCATTTGATCATTTGGCCCCATTGTGCATACCACGGAATATCACAAATTTCACATTTATACAAGTTTTGTGGATATTAATAACCTGAGATACAATCAATCTCTGACTAAAGCTTCCTAAATCCCAGGGTGAGCCCCTCTAAATGCCTTTAGGAACTCTCTTCCTGCCCTTCCTTAAGATACCGTCTCTGTGCTCTCACCGATATGTCTGTTGGGAAGCCTCTTGAGCAGACAGGGTTCCTCATTTCCAGAAGGAGCTCTGATGCTTGCGGTTAACACGCTGAGATCTGACTCTGTGATCTTGAGAGAAACATCTGTGGCTGTCCCCACGTTGAGTTGTGAAGTCCTCATGGAGTCATCTCCTAATGGGGCAGATATATCACAAATTGTTAACGGAACATGATAGTGTAACAATAAAATGCTCAGCTTTGTTAAAGGGACATTGTGCATTCTTTGCATACATGTTTGGTAGATGATCCATTTATACAGCCCATCTGGGAGTGTTTTTGTAAAAATGTATAGTTTTGCTTATTTTTAATAACATTGTGCTGATTTTTAGACTCTTAACCAAGACTCAAAGTTTTTGATGTATACTGACGTCTACAGATTCTTGCGGCTGCTGTTTGTATAATCTGTCTTCTCATATTCCGGGGGAGTGTCTGCTGCTCCTGATTTCCCAGCCCTTTTCACTGGGTGTCCCAACTAACCTCATCAACAGTGCTAAACTGGGAGCTTCTAAGTAAGTTTTAAACGGTTTTATACTGGATTTTTAGATCAGTATCTGAGCATATTCTTCTTTATAATAGTGTCTATTACATGCAGTTATATGAAAACTTTTAAAGCATTTTATTATCACACTAATGCCCATTGTAAACTATGTATTAAACCCACACAAATGTGTTAAACACTTAGTTAAGGTCCCTCTCAGGAGGTGCAATTTATTTCCGCTCCTGAGTAGAAAAGAACTGGTGAGCAAATTAGAAGTAGCATACACAGGTATCCACTAATCACTGGCTATCCTTCTCAGGGTCATCTTAGCAGCGCTCCTCTTGGAGGAGCTTAACTATGTGTTTAACAATAGTTGCCAAGGTGCATTAGTGCTATAATGATAATGAATAATAATAATATATTATTTGCACTACTATGCCCCTTTAGATTCAAAGAATGTGTCACTTTGGTTCTTGCGATAGAGATAATTCCCCATATGGTATGCTTGGTGTACAAGATAAAAAGATGGAAAATGTCTACATACATCACAGCTAATAACAGCACACTCTTCTAAGTCTGCACTAATTTCCAAGAGTAGCAAAAAACCTATAAGATTTGTATTGAACAAGACAGAATATGAACGTTTGTCCCATATTATAAAAAGTCTACATTTTTACTTTTTTTGTGTTACCTGTAATCTTGGCTGTGAATGGGCTGCCTGGTATGTGCTTGTCGTCAAAGCGCACAATGATGTTATAGTCTCCAGGCGCTGTTGGTAGGTAGGATACCGTGCAGGTTCCATCTTTATTATCCTTGCAGGTGATCTCAGCCTTAGAAGGACCTTCTACAGCAAGGGACAGGCCACCTGTGTGATGCCAGAGAAATCAGATTACTAACGCTAAGGAAAGGCAGAAAGGAGCAAATTCATTTGATACAATCAAGGCTTTAAGTATGATAAACAGTGTTAGACAAACTCTATTAAGTGTAATAAAGGGATGATGGATATTACAATGTAGACTCCACTATCCGCTGTTGTGGGAGAGTTGACTAATCTTTTGGCACCTGCAGAGGAGCCGTGTATTTGTTTGGTCTAGTAGGTAATGAAAGTCAGCAATACATACCTTCTCCTGCATCTTTTGTAACTATAGTGAAAGTGGCAGGTTTGTTCACCATTCCGTGGATCAGGCCTGGACCGTATGCGTTTACATGACGGCTGTTGATGGCATCTACATAAAACTGCAGTGGGCTTCCTATAGAAACACAGTTGGTTAAAGTGACAGTCTAGTCAAAATTAATTAAACTTTCATGATTCAGATAGGGCATGCAATTTTAAACAACTTTCCAATTGACATTTATCATTAAGTTTGCTTTGTTCCCTTGGTGGTATTTTTGAAAAGCTAAACCTAGGTAAGCTCAAACTGATTTATACATTGTTGAAAACTGCCTCTTAGCTCAGAGCATTTTGAAAGTTTTTCACAGCTAGACAGCACTAGTTCATGTGTGTCATATAGATAACAGTGTGCTCACTCCTGTGGAGTTATTTAGGAGTCAGCACTGATTGGCCAAACTGCATGTCTGTCAAAAGCACTGAGATAAGGGGGCAGTCTGTAGAGGCTTAGATTCAAGGTAATCACAGAGGTAAAACATATATTAATATAACTGTTGGTTATGCAAAACTGGTGAATGGGTAATAAAGGGATTATCTATCTTTTTAAACAATACAAATTTTGGTGTAGACTGTCCCTTTAATGTTCTATCACCATAAGACATAAATAAGTCTGATAAATCATAAAGTGGTGTTTTAATTTATCCTGTGCTCTGATACACAATAAGGCTGTTTTGGCAGCCATGTCATATCCAGAGCACTGGGATGCCGTCAGTATGTCACAAATAGAAGTGAAGCGTTTCAAGGCTTGTAAGTATACAAGGAGAGGGCTGTACCACACTCATATGGGTAAATGACAGGGGTTTCTGGTCACGTCAGAGTCCTTGTGAATTGTACAGTACCTGGTATGTGATTTCCATCATACTTTATGTCCATTTCATGCAGTCCTTTTTCAGTTGGGGCAAATTTCACTGTGACGGTTCCATCTTTATTATCAGTAATGTTAGGACGAGCAGTCTTACCAGAAGGCATATGGACCTCTCCTAAAACCAAATACATTGTTTGAATGTGTTATTTGTATATTCTGTTATAATACGCCTGCTGTATTTGCATTTATGTCGGAACTCAATGGTCATCAAAGCCACCAATAACACTTTTCCCAATTAGCCAATGGTTTGAGCTTTGGTTTCTTTTGTTTTCTGTGAATTTGGAAGAACTCAATGGTCATCAAAGCCACCAATAACACTTTTCCCAATTAGCCAATGGTTTGAGCTTTGGTTTCTTTTGTTTTCTGTGAATTTGGAAGAACTCAATGGTCATCAAAGCCACCAATAACACTTTTCCCAATTAGGCAATGGTTTCAGCTTTGGTTTCTTTTGTTTTCTGTGAATTTGGAAGAACTCAATGGTCATCAAAGCCACCAATAACACTTTTCCCAATTAGGCAATGGTTTCAGCTTTGGTTTCTTTTGTTTTCTGTGAATTTGGAAGAACTCAATGGTCATCAAAGCCACCAATAACACTTTTCCCAATTAGCCAATGGTTTGAGCTTTGGTTTCTTTTGTTTTCTGGGAATTTGGAATATCTTATTGCAGAAATGTAATAGCTGGGTTACAAAGAAAAATAATTGTGATTCTATAAGGGAATGTACATGGTGTTGTTATCCATTTACACCAGCACGTGAGCATGTTTTTAAATCATCATTAGAATGATAATACAGAATCAGAAAGCCCCACCTATTTGTCCAATTGATGATGTGTATAAAACAACTTAATGACCATATATAATAGCTTTAAAGGGATATGAAATACTGTGACACTAGTACCTAATTTATAACTGTTAGTAACTTAGCTTATTTGCTGTCATCTGCTGAGCAATCAGGGAACGCTACATGCCATCATGGGGGTGCCATTGCATTGCTTTGCACTCGTTTCTTTCATATTTAAACAGCTAATAATAATAAGCTTATATGGTTAGATCCAGCATTTAGTTACTGCTTAATGTCCCTTTAAATGCATCCAGTAAGATGGGGGTAGACATTATGACTGGTAAAATTAAATGGGCTGGTTTCCTTACCTGTAATTTCTCCTTTCTGTACAGTGAATGGGATGACCAGGTTGAACGGCCTAAGCAAGCTATCCAGGTTATCCGCAGGTACAACAGGCTCCTCAGTTGCCTATAAACAGTACAGCAGGACACAAATCAGCCAACAGGAGAAATAACACGGTGGTCCGGTTATAAAAACAGCACAGGAAAGCAGAAGGTAACATGAAGTATCAGCGCAGGATCAGAAAATGATATGGAGATAATTCAACAGGGTGTATGTATATGGGTATAGACATGAAAAGAGAGTCAGACAGAGACGGGCAGAGAGACGGAGAGAGACAGACAAGCAGAAAGAGAGACAGACAGATAGAGACAGCCATGCAGAGAGAGAGACAGACAGACCACAGACAGGCGGAGAGAGAGAGACAGACAGACCACAGACAGGCAGAGAGAGAGAAAGACAGGCAGAGAGAGAGACAAAGAGACAGACAGTCAGAGAGAGAGAGAGCACAGACAGACAAGCAGGCAAAGAGAGACAGACAGAGAGAGAGACAGACAGACAGAAAGAGAGAAAGACAGGCAGAGAGAGAGAGACAAAGAGAGAGACAGACAGGCAGAGAGAGACAGAACACAGACAGACAAGCAGAGAGAGAGATAGACAGGCAGAGAGAGAGACAGACAGGCAGAGAGAGAGACAGAGCACAGACAGACAAGCAGAGAGAGAGATAGACAGGCAGAGAGAGAAACAGACAGGCAGAGAGAGAAAGAGATATATACAAAGAGAGAAAGACAGACCACTGACAGAAAGAGAGAGAGACAGGCAGGCAGAGAGAGAAACAGACAGACAGAGAGAGAAAAACAGACCATAGGCAGGAAGAGAAAGATAGAGAGAAACAGACAAGTAGAGAGAGAGACAGGCAGAGAGAGAGATAGAGAGAGAAAGACAGACAGAGGGAGAAAGACACAGGGAGAAAGACACAGAGAGAAAGACAGGCCACAGACAGTAAGAGAGAGAGAGATAGAGAGACCACAGACAAGCAGAGAGAGACAGACAGAGGGAGAAAGACAGAATACAGACAGGAGGAGAGAGAGACAGGCAGAGAGAGAGACAGACCACAGACAGAAAGAGAGACAGACCACAGACAAGCAGAGAGAGACAGACAGATTGAGATAGACAGACAGAAGGAGAAAGACAGACCACAGAAAGGAAGAGAGAGAGACAGAGAGAGAGAGAAAGAGAGAGACAGGCAGAGAGAGCAGAATTTATTTAAATATATATATATATATATATATATATAGAGAGAGAGAGAGAGAGAGAGAGCAATGGTAGAGATGGAGGGCACTCACAGGACTTGAATCAATAAGTAACTTTTATTATGCTGATTGCATTAATACAGTGTCGACGTTTCGGCCTATTCTGAGGCCTTCTTCAAGACAAATTCATAGTCTTAAATCGTGCGGAATGCACTGTCAGCGACGTACTCCCAGAGTAGAGAATAGAGTGAGTGTAATCAGCAAAATAAAAGTTACTTATTGATTCAAGTCCTGTGAGTGCCCTCCATCTCTACCATTGCTCTATACATACTACTTGAGGATAGCACCCAGGCATTGGCAATTTTGATGCGGAAGGAGTGCTAGGCCACCGGCTACAATATATATATATATATATATATATATATATATATATATATATATATATATATATCTCTGAAATATAAATGCAATTATGTATAAAAAGACCAAACCATTTTCTAAAAAAACTAAATCAGATATGTAGTAGACATATAATGAGCAGAAAGAATATATTTAAGAAAACAGGGATACCGTGAAACTGATGAAACTGTAGTCAAAGGAAGAATAAAACTGTGAAAAACAGGTAAAGAATCCAGGATAGTATAAAAAGCACTAAAGGGTTGATTGTCATTTTGAAGTTGTCACAATTGGTTGGGTACAACCCTCAACCACATGAAACTGAGAATGACTAAATTCAAATCTAACAGGAAAAATTGGGTTTTAAAATTTTTCTCCAAAACCTTAGACTGAATTTATCTTAAAGCTCTAGACTATAAGCCCAATGTCTCTTGGACCAAGCGAATGTGCTAGGGCGATGATTCCCAACCTAGTAAGTAAGAACCTTAGGGGGAGGTCATCTTAAGGAACTTAAGTTTAATAGAAAATTTAGGAAGAACAAAGCCATAAAAAAACATGTTGTTGTTTTTCCCTGTTTCATTGCAAGATCTATAATCTAGCACTTGTTTATATTATTCTCTTCTAACTTATGCACCCCAAACTCAGGCATTTACGCACAATATTTTCATTTGCTTGCATCTTCCTAAGTGCAGAGGCTAAAATGCACTTGTAAAAGTAGTGATACTGAGTTACAAATCCTCTTGTATTGGGCAGGAGAGGAGATAAAACATAAAGCATAGTGGGTAAATGAGAAGAAGTGGAGGAGGAGTGTGATAGAGCATTGATACAGCCGACAGGAAGTTTCTCTGTTATACCCAATGACTCGGATAGGCAGGGAGGTGTGCAGGGTAGGGCTGGTGTAGCTGTACAGTATCACATGGCTCCTCTATGATGGGGATGGTATCGCATGCCTGGCGGGAGGGAAGTCACACATTATACGTGGGCTACATAGCATGGAAGCTACCTCTATATGCCTTGACAACTTACCACCACATGGAACGGACTATTGGGAATAAGCTCCCCTCCAAAGCGGATGGTGATGACGTATTTTCCTGGTTCAGGCGCTGTGTAGTAAATGTCGAAGGTGCCATCTTGGTTTTCCACTACATCCACATCAAGTTCGGCTCCATCTGGTGTAGACACCTTACATGTCACCTTCCCCTTCCCAGCAGCTTTAGCATCCACAGTGATGACTGTCTCCTCTCCGATCTGAATGGAGGGCCCCAGACAAGCTCCTGAAGGCACCAAAGAGATGTGCTGGGTTACATATCTCACTATTTGCTGGCTACTTTCATATTGCTAATACAGTATTTCCAGAAGCTATGATTAGATACATATTCTGAAGAGTCCTCTGGCATTTATTTATTTGCTCTATTTCAGTATCTAATTAATTAATTCTAGGAACATACTAGTAAGGGCTAATGCATAGCATCTCCCTTACCATTATTATTATATTACTAGTTTAGCCAGATGTACCTAGGTGCTTGTCTCTACTACCATCAATATCTCATTGAACTAGTATACTGTTTACTGGTGATAGAGGGCCCTGATATGTACTCACCTAAGCCATGTCCTCCAATGGACACTGTGGAAAGAACAGACCATAAGCATAGTTAATATAAATATATATGTGGTTAATTGTCACTATTAGTCCCAGGCTCCTGTGAGGTGTTACTAGTAATGCTCACCCCTCTGGCACCACCCCCAAGCAGCCCTCTCACATGCTAAATGTTGACTCACCCAGTAGTACCCACAGCATCCTCTCTCCATTGCAAACTAACGCTCACCTGTTACTAAGCACTTGCTGGCATCTCCTGTGGGTACCGCATGGATACGGAATGGAGAGTAAGGGATCTCGTCCCCTCCGTACTTGATGGTGATGGTGTATCTCCCAGCCATGTCTGGTACATAAGATACTGTGTATGTGCCATCACCGTTTCCTCTGATGTTGGCTTTCTTTGGTTTACCCTCTGGGTCCTAAACATAGGAAAGGAAAATCAGTTTTACAATTCTGAAAATGGTGTGGTCCGAATCTTCAATTAAATAAATATTTTTAAACACATTCACAATTTGTATTGTATTTTAATATACACCTTTCCTAGCTGAACATAGTGATTTGAGTTATATGTTCAACTTTTTTTTATAAAACAAGAAACAAATGTGTTTAGAACTATGTGACAATCAACTGAAATTTTAACATAGAGAAAGCAAAGAGAACTGTCAAAAATATTCAGCTCAAAAGAGACTGAAATAGATTTCAAGAAAAAAACACTGCTGAAATGCAAGAAGACACAAGATGTTGCTGTCTGTTTCTCTCAGTGTAAAGTATTGGTGGAGATTACGTGGTACTAAAGTAAAGGTTTTCTAATGTAGTGAAATGGAGTGTAAATTGAACCCCTCGATGAGCGTATGGAAGGAGGGGGTTTTCAGTTATATGGAACAATGAGTGAGTATTGAGATGGGTCATATGAAGAGGACTTGATAGGAGTGGTTATATTTAGGATAGGTTAATTGGTGGATTTATATGGAGCCCCAAGAGTTTTTTATTTAAACAGGAGTTAATAGTAAGGTTATATGGCTCAACAGAAACAGTTGAGTTGTGTTCTAGAATGTTGTGGGGGAAGCTGCTCTGTTATACATGATAGGAAGAGTTATTTACAAAGCCTATATTGTGCCAAACAATGACTTATATTGAGGGCAAATGTAAGTAATAGAAGGCATTATTGTTAAGGACTGTGTGCGGTCTTATGAGGAAATACAGACTAAGGGGCATATTTATCAAGCTCTGTATGCCCCTTGCTTAAGTGCTCGCCGGAAACAGAAGTTATGAAGCAGCGAGCTAAGTACAGCTGCTCCATAACCTGTCCGCCTGCTCTGAGGTGGCAGACAGAAATCAACCCCATTGCATACGATCGGGTTTATTGACACCCCCTGCTAGCGGCCAATCTGCAGGAGGAGGCATTGCACCAGCAGTTCACAAGAACTGCTGGTGCAATGATAAATGTTAACAGCGTATGCTGTTGGCATTTATCAATGTGCAGCGGACATGATACGCTACTTTGTATCATGTCCGCTCGCACATTGATCAATAGGCCCCTTTATATAGAGTAATTATATATTTAAGAAAAGCTATTACTTGAGCAACAGAGAGTTTTGTATAAAGTAATAGAAGTTATATAAAAAGGTTCACTGAAGTAGTTAGGTTATAGGGTTATTGTGCAGACAATGAGATGAGGGAATGTTATATGGACACAGTGAGGCGTAAGAGAGAATGAATTACGCTGATACTCACCAGGATCTGAACAGTTAATAGTCCCTCCCCTGCATCACGGGCATCAATGGTGAATTCTACTGGCAAGCTGGCTGGGATACCTGCTGTGTTCAGGCCTGGACCACTGGCTCGTACTTTGCTTGCATCATGAGTTGGCAGAACCTTGATCTTGAATGGGCTGTGGTTAGGAGAAATGAAATTGTTTTTAATTATCCCTTATATGTTGCACCTCTTTTCATATGTTACAACCAGAGCCACTTCTTTACCTTCGTGGCACCTCTTGGTCAGCATATCTCACAGACACGGTGTATGGTCCATCTGTAGCAGGAGTGTAGTTCACTGTATGTGTCCCATCACCATTATCACGCACATCAACAGGTTCTGCCAAACCTAGAGAAACATAGAAACAATGAAGTTATTTTGTGACACTGATAAACTGTGTCTTCATTATATTAAATATTGGTATATAAGTTTATATGTTAAAACCAGATATAGGGCTACAAAAGTATAATGTATGGCTGTATGCATCCAACATACAGACAGCCCTGTATTATATAATCATTTCTTCTCTCTATCTCTGTCCTGGTAATTTTATTTCTCGATTTATTTGTATTCCTGTGTCGTTTTGCCCTATATTTGGGTCCCATCTCTGTCTCTACATACCTGAGGGTCCTTGCACCAGAACCTCAAGAGGTGCCAGCCCAGCTTTGCTGCAGTCCACTGTAAAGGTTTGTGGCACATGTGCTCTCACACCAGCCCCCAGCCCAGGCCCTGAACACTTCACTTTGCTGGGGTCTACAACCTCCTTCACAGGCACACGGAATGGACTTCCTACAAAAAAAAAAGAAGCATGGTGTTCTCAGTCACAGATCAAGTGTAGCAAACACAAATTCTATTTCTAATGGCCTAAGCATCTAAAGAAGAACTTGAAGATACTGGGAAAAAGTCTGGCTATTGTGCATGTGAGGGAACTAGATCTTTAGATGATGTGTTAGGTACTATTGGCATTTTTATTGCCTGAAATATCCCATTTCTGTGCATGTGATGGGAGGTTGAATATTTGCAGGGTCTAATAAAAGGATCTCAGTGCTACTATCTGCAATGAAATAAGTCTCTTTCATTGTGAGCGTGAGAGGTGTCTGAGAATCATACTTCCTGTGCAATACCTGGTATAGGACGTCCACCAAAGGTGATATTCACATCATAATCTCCAGGAGTGAATGGAATGTACTCCACACTACAGCTTCCATCTTTATTGTCTTTGCATGACATCTTTGCTTCTGAAGGACCTTCTATTGCCAAGCCAAGACCACCGGTACCAGCACCTCTGCAAGTATCATTGATAGAAAGAGTGGTATAAAAAATTGCAAATAAAATAGGAGGATAAAGATGTGCTCATTAGAAGTTTAATATATACCTGGTCTCCACTGTAAAACAGTTGGGCTTGTTCAGTATGCCTCCTTCTAAACCAGGACCATAAGCTCTTACCCGGGTTGGATCACAGCCCTCAGTGACAGTGACACGGAATGGGCTTTTAGGTACTGGAACATCATCATACAGAACCTCCACCAGGTGCACACCTGCAAGCACAGAGGTCACAGGTACAGACGGTTTTGTTAACACATGACAGATAAATACCTAGCAGGTGCTAAATGTAGCCACCAATCAGCAAGCTCTACCCAGGGTGCTGAATCAAAAATGGGCTGGCTCTTAAGCTTACATTCCTGCTTTTTTAAAATAAAGATACCAAGAGAACGAAGAAAAATTGATAATAGGAGTAAATTAGAAAGTTACTTATAATTGCTGCTCTATTTGAATCATGAAATAAAAAAATTGGGTTTCATATCCCTTTAATATTGAAATGAACTTTGTTGTCTTTCTCCTGAAGATTTTTGGCAGCATTATTTTATTATCTCTTAATACCTGCTAAGTCACAAAAGCTGAACTGAATCCTGGTCATATTACACCAAACATGAAGTTCATTTAATTGATAAAAGACAAATATGCTTCAATTTGCAAATAAACATACTGAAAACTGATTATTATTGCACAATCTAGATTATAAGTCCTACAGAAACTGTACATTTAAGAGACCCTGTGAGTACGAAAGTCTACCAATGGCAAATGAAAGATATAAAATGTATGATATTCATAGGACAGCATACATGTCACATTTTTAGGAATCCTGAGACTTACCATCTTCGTAAGCTGTGTATTGCACATGGTAGGTGCCATCTCCTTTGTCAGTGATAAAGCTTTCAGTAATAGCACCTGATGGGCCAAGTATGCGTGTGGTCACATGACTTCCACCTTTCTTGGCCAAAGATCGAGCATCAACTGTGAAGTCTGTAATGACCTCACGGAGAACGCCTGAAGGGGGAGATAAAATAGTCAGTACACCAACAGCACAGAGCTATAAATGTGTCTTTAAATAGTATGGAAGCTGAAATGCACTAATAGCAAATACTTTATTTAACCTAAATAGTACATTACACCATAACAAGCTATTTCCTTCAATGCAGCTAAAAATTTAATTGAAAACATAGGAATCAAATATAGTTAGAAGCTGAGAATGAATACGAACCTGCCCTAAATTAAGCAAATTATCACATGTACCTCTCCATTATCTTACCTCTAGGCTCTACCCCTGGACCGAACACCTTCACCCCACTGGTGTCTACCGCAGGTTCCACGTTGACGCGTACAGGGAATTTTGGTACAGCATGTCCTCCATATTTAATTGTAATGGTGTAAGCCCCAGGGCATGATGGGATGTAAGTGATGCTATAGGTCCCGTCGCTATTATTCTGTATTAGAACCTCTGCTTTTGAACCTGAATCAGATAGAATCTCGATGGTGAGCTCAGCATCTCCAGCTTTGGAGCAGTCTACAGTGAAAGTAGCCACCTCCCCGGCCTTTCCCTTCTCCAGACCAGGTCCACTTGCAGTCACCTTGCTGGGGTCGAAGACAGGGCGGATGTCAGCTTTGAAGGGAGAGCCTGGAATATGGGATTCTGCAAATAGGATATTTATGGAATACTCTCCCGGCTCTGTAGGAAGATAGGAAACAGAACAGGAGCCATCTCCATTGTCCTGGCATTCAATCTTTGCCTCACAGGGTCCCTCCACAGTCAGTCCCAGTCCCCCTGTACCAGCTCCTTTGGTGTCAATGGCAAATGGTGCAGGTTTACCCACAAAACCACCTTTTAGGCCGGGTCCATAGGCACGAACCTGAAAGAGAAACAAAGACAAAGGTTAAGAGATACATTTAATTTGATTTATTAATTTCAGATACAAAAATATGCACAAAATGTGTGAAATGTTCTGAACTGTAGCCAATGTAGGTATCAGTTTTCTACTTTATTATTTGTGTGAGGCAATGGTGCAATACGTCGGCCAATACATGGTGATACACCAGGCAATACATGGTAATACATCAGCCAATACATGGTGATACGTCAGCCAATACATAGTGATATGTCAGCCAATACATGATGCAATACGTTGGCCAATACATGGTGATACGTCAGCCAATACATAGTGATATGTCAGCCAATACATGATGCAATACGTCAGCCAATACATGGTGATACACCAGGCAATACATCAGCCAATACATGTTGATACGTCAGCCAATACATGTTGATACGTCAGCCAATACATGGTGCAATACGTCAGCCAATACACGGTGATACATCAGCCAATACATGGTGACACATCAGCCAATACATATTGATACATCAGCCAATACATGGTGACACATCAGCCAATACATGTTGATACGTCAGCCAATACATATTGATACATCAGCCAATACGTGTTGATACATCAGCCAATACATGGTGACACATCAGCCAATACATGTTGATACGTCAGTCAATACATATTGATACATAAAGCCAATACATGGTGACACATCAGCCAATACATGGTGACACATCAGCCAATACATATTGATACATCAGCCAATGCATGGTGACACATCAGCCAATACATGGTGACACATCAGCCAATACATGGTGACACATCAGCCAATGCATGGTGACACATCAGCCAATGCATGGTGACACATCAGCCTATACATGGTGACACATCAGCCAATACATGGTAATTCAGTTGAAAAATTCAGTTTGCTTCATTCTTCTGTGAATACTGCCTGATAAATATTTACTTACATTAGTTTAGTCAATCCAGTATGCCAATTTATTTTTGTATTAGTAGGAAAAGAAATATATCACAGTGGTGCATTTATTGTTATGTTGGTCTCTAAAGCATTGTCTGCTCTGGGGTTTAATGTAAAGGTGTTTGACTTCATCAACCACTCATATGTTCAGTTATGTATAGACCACTTTGTACAAATGAAATGGACTTCCTGCAAGCTTTCACTGTCTGCAAACTGTCACCAGAGAGCTATGTGCTACAAACATGGCACATACTTGGGAAATTAAATTCTGGTCATCACATTGTTTATCTTTTGTTACCCAAAACCATAAATATAAGTAAATAAATAAACTAAACTAAATGCTTAAACCATATCTTGATTTATTCTGTATTTTAGTGTCATTAAGGAAACCTTAGCTGAATGGAAATTTGGCAAATGTGTGTTTATTTTGGATGTTGTCTATGTGAAAATCAGCAGTGTATTCATAACAGTGACAGCTGTAGGTTTTCCACTTACACCAGAATCATACTGGCTGAAAAATGAATTTTCCCAGCAAGAAGCCTTCTATACTTGTTTCTAAGGGACTTTATCATTGACCTTAGATCCTCTGTTGGCCCATATAACCTCTACGTATGGCTCTTCCTATAGCTGCCTATAATTCACCCTATAGCGCTTGTAAGTCAGTTCTTGCAAGAAAGATATACAGACAGACAGACAGACAGATAGAAACACCTGTGGTTCCATATTTCCTCATCACTCCACTTATACATGCATACAAATAATTAAAAAAATCTCAAATTATGTTCATTGGTATAAATTCTCACTGCTTCATATAAAGCTTCACCATAACTTATCTGCAGTAGATTTATGCAGCTGCTGGCAGTAAAGGGGTTAGCTGACTGTGCTGTAAGCCAGCACTGTATGAAAAAAAAACAAAATCTGTGATAGAGCGAGCAGTCTAACCTCTGGTACTGGGGGCTGGAGGGGGGTGTACTTCCCTGGGGTCAATAAGTAGATCTGAGCCCAGTTTATGATTGTAGCACCCCCCTCACACACACTCACACTGTTCCCTCATGACATTCACACAGAATCCTACACAGCAATGAGAAACACATGGTAGGAACACACAGAATACGCCAAGAGACAGCGTGAGGGTGGGATACAGAGACAGAACATGAAAAGGAAGAGCAGAGAGAGCGGCTGGAGGGAAAGGCAAGATGTGTAGGAGAGAGGGATTACACATAAAAACAGAAATAACATTGGCAGATGGGGTGAAAGTATTTAGGTAAGATATAAAAGGGAAGTTCAGATAAAAAAACGAGAGAGAATTTAGAAGTGTTTATAAAACAGAAATAACAATGTAGGGACCTTGAAAGTAGGTGATGTGTATAAAGATGATGTCTTCTCTAGAGATGAAGACAACATACACACAGCAGGTAACAGATATTGTTAGCTTACATTCACTGTAGGGTTACTGAAGGCGTTCGGGTAAATTAATTTGCTTGTAGGAACTAAGTCAGTAGTGAAAGAAAAATCCACAACTTATTTTACTCTTAGCTTTGTATGGTAGGTTCTATACTTTAGTTAAGGGAAAACTGGCTACAGGAACATTATTGGACATGCATTAGAAATATATAATATGACCTCAAGCTCAACATCTTGAACCATAACTGCTCCCTTTAACTGAGAATAGCATGGTAGCTGCCTGAAGTTTGTGTAAATGCCCTTACTGATACACAATTTGTTAACAAATTAAGTCTTAAAAAGACAAGGTCAGTTAGATTCAATATCTATATTTATTATATATATATTTATTATAAGTACCTTGGAAGGGTCTGGTGGCATCACAGCCTCCACAGAGAATGGGCTTCCAGGAACAGGGTGTCCATCATAACTGATATCCACCTTGTATGGTCCTTCCTCGGGGGGCATATATTTGACAGTGTGAATATCACTTGTGACCCCAGTCTCCACCTTACACGGAATTGGCCTACGGGATGGTGATGTAATCTTTACATCCACTTTTCCTTGACCACCTGCCCCACTGGTGTTAATGGTGAACTCTTGATCCTTCCCAACATCCACCTCTGTGATGACAGAAATGAGAGAGTTATATACAAGAAAAAAAGATTGTATACACACATTTCGTACACTGGTTTATACCAACAGTTTCATTTTATAGTTACTTACTATTGTTAAGTCCTTCAACTTTGACCTTGCTCAGATCTAGAGGAGGTGCTACATTCACAATAAATGGACTCTTAGGAACAGGGTCACCTCCATACGTTACTGACACAGTTATGTTACCCTAGAGGATATAGATGAAAGAAGGTAAGATCTACATCTTAGTGTATGATATGAAGTATTTACTCATGACATTTTGTTGAGTACTGGGGATTTGCCACTAAACACACACATACAGACATATTTGGTTACCTGCTGTACAGCTGTATACTTGATAGTATATGAATAGTCATGGTTATCAATAATTTCAAAGTCTTGCACAACTTCTCCTTTTGAGGTACCAGTGAATTGGACATCCACCTTTGCTTTCCCGGCACCCTTAGTGTATACGGTGAAGTGTGTTGGTTTGCCAACTTCCACTCCTACATCAAGGAGAGAACAGAAAGTGTTATCATGGTGTATGCTTTTTAAGTCATGCTTAGATGCTTTTAATGTTTTGAATATTATGTTTCTACAACAGCAGGTAAGTAGTAAATTAGTTTACTGAACAAGGATGTGTTGGGTAGAAGAAAATAGCAGTTTGTAACATATGCCTGCCTGATATCACTGTCCCTTTAAGACTGCCTTCCCTGCTTCTGACAATCATGCTGGTTTGGGCACTATTTGCATTCAACTTACCTGCCTAATTAATCATTCATGCACCTGATTCCCTCAGCCTCTTTTTAAACCATATCAGGCCTAATGTGCATTGCATTAGCTTTAAAGTTGTGTTCCAGAATAACAGAGGTCTGTGACTGTTCCTGCATGGATTTTACCAACTTATTCAAGCTACAGCCTTTCCTTTTAGCTATGCTTAAAATCATCTAATCGCAAGTATCCAAATAATTCCATTTTGTTTCCTGGACATTGCTACTTAACAAACTCTGAACTTTATTCTAAATTACAAGTAAGCATTTGGTTATTACCACTCTCTAATTGCTACAACAGCATCTTACTCAGAACTTTATAACTATTCTCTGCTACAAGTTGTCATAGCTGAAATATCCTCATCCAAATATGTTAACATATTCAGAACTCTGCATCTATGTGTTCAGTTAAAAGCTTTCCTGTGATTCTCCATTATATGCACAAACAGTATTTAATGCCTTAAACGTGCAACTTGTCTATCACCTGTGCTGCTCTGCTTATTACTGTCATACAGCTCTATATAATATTATGTACTGTGAACCTGCAACAAACCTTAGTTTGCATCTATCAGTCAATCTTCTACCAGTTTACTCTAAAGCCTGTAGATCCTACATTGCTATATTTTTCTCTCATGAATCCTGCAGCTACTCCTATTAACTAACTATAAGTCACAGTGAAGCCAGAATATATTGTATACATGTGTTGCACTCCCCATGAATTCTACAATAACTTCTTGCAACTATGAATCACAGAATATCATCCATCCACGTCCAGGATTCTCTTCCCCGGGTCAAGGGTCGGTGTCTCCAAATCCCTATCACTGCCCTGAGGGTCTGTGTCCTGAGCGCATGCACACAAGAACATGACACAGTTAATGTAAAGCTGATGCAGTTTTGCCCCAGCTGTAACTAGGAAAACTAATACCCAGATGGTGAAAATATTCCCTAGTACAATGCTGCACAGTTTTTCTTAAAAATCCTACTTTCCACCTGACTATTTCACTGCACCCTGCTCTCCATTTGACCTTCATATTTACAATCCACATTGTTTATTTTTCCATTACCTGTGCGGCTGAGCCCTGGACCCTCAGCTCGGACCTTGTTGGCGTCATGTGATGGATCAACTTTAACACGAAATGGACTGATGGGAATTTCCTAAGTGTAAGAAACAATCAGTGTTGGTTATGTCAAGAAGATACAAGTTATAGATTAGTTGTATCTGTATATTTAAATAGTTATATTTATATTTGGTAAGTATATGCAAAGCAGGAGTTGATAGGTATGCATTCTAGATGCCTCTGGGTATAGGTTAGGGTTGTGTTTTGCATGCTTAAGAATGTATATAACAATCTATGAGCTATGGAAGTTCATGACAGATAACATACCTGGTCAGCAAACAGCACCATGATGGTATATCTTCCAGCACCAGGTGGGGTGTATTTCACAGTAAATGTATCATTATCATTTTTAATTATGTCAAAGTCAATATCTGCCTCTGCAGGTCCCACAACACCAGGTGCACACTTAATCCCAATGCTGACATCACCTGTTAAAAAAGACAATCAATGCAAGCACTATAATTGTAACACAACAATAACAAAAACTACACCAAACAATTTTAGAAGGGTACTGAAACATGAAGCTTACTAACACTGAATCGCTTATCTCATATTCTTTTCCTCCTATTAAAGGACAACCTTTTAATCTTGTGCTAGAACCACCTTTTGTGGCAAGAACTTATATTGCCAACTCTCAAATCTATTGTCTCTTTCCCATATTATAAGAAATTACCTTGTCCTGCCTCACTGCAGTCCACAGTGAAGTAGGTTGGCTCATTTGCTTTCAGTCCTGTCTTCTCTACGCCAGGTCCATAAACCTTTACTTTATTGGGATGACTCCCTTCACCAACAGAAACCTAAACAGTAATATTAACAGTGTGAGACTTGCAAACATGAGCATATGCAACTAAGTAAGAATGTTTATCTTTATAAATACAGATACATGCAAACTTACATAATTGTTTTGAAATTATATAGCCCAGAATATATAGAGACTGAGAGTTAAGCAAACATAGATAACTGAGGACCCCAGTAACATACAGACAAGAATAGGAAACACTGCTACCCACAGGTTTATAAACATCTTACACCTCTGTTTGTAGCACTTACCCTGTAAGGGCTGTTGGGGATATTGACACCTCCCCAGGAGATAATGATGGTATGTTTGATGGGCTTTGTTGGGACATATACACAGACATATGTATTGTCTCCGTTGTCTTTAATCTTGATGTCAATAGGTGATCCCTCAGCATCCTATAGGGGAGATCAGATGATTGTGTGAAATTACCTCTTAAATTCAGTGGGAAGTTCTGCTATCTGCATTTGTCACATATAGTGTACCCTCACACCTACCCTCTTCCCTTTGATCTGTAAAGTATTATCTATTACCCACCTGAGCATAGATTTTCAACTCTGCTTTTCCAGCAGCCCGGGCATCAATGGTGAACTCAGCAGGATGCTCAACTATGCACCCAGTGGGTTCCAGTCCGGGACCATATGCTTTGACCTGGAAAGATACAATAGTGGGAAAGCTTAGTGAGGATACAGTTATTATGGGTAAGGAAGCAAAGGGAGATCCTGGCAACTGCCCAGATAAACACCAGCAACTGAAAACTAAATAAAGAGATTAACTAGATGTAAAATACAGAATGGTATGGTAATCTGAACATATTCTCCAATTGAATTTTTATTACCTTCTCTGGGAATCCCTTGATACTGGCTGGTAAAATGTGAGCAATAAAAGGACTGTCCTTGATGTCCTCATCATCGCAGATGACATGTACTGCATACTCTCCTGGTTCTGTGGGCCAGTAGCGCACATCACATGACCCATCTCCCTTGTCGTCACACTCTATCTTTGCCTGGGAGGGTCCCTCGATTGAGAAGCCTGTGGAAAACAAAAGATGAGTTGTGGGCAATGGCCACATGGTCTCTGAACAGAACATAGTATTAACAAACAGCAGTTCTCAACACAATCGTTTGTTTTAAAATGTATAAGTAATATATTCTTTGTACAAATATCAACACTTATGAAACTTCATAAATAGATAATGTAAATATTATTTCAGATTCTGTTTAGTAGCACAATGTATGAGGGGCACTTTTTTGACATGGTGGTATCTGTGTATGTTTCTGTTCAGCAGATATACTCACCGAGAGTTCCCACCTCTGTGCCGATTGCCTCAACCACAAAATCTGCTGACTTTCCCACCATGCCTGTCTCCAAGCCAGGACCCCATGCCCGCACTTTCTGAACGCCAACCTCAGGGCTGATATAAACCTCGAAGGGACTGGTCAGAAAGAAGATGGGTAAGAAAACAAAATGGTAAATACAAAAAGAGAACTAAAAATTCCAGCAAGTGATGATATTTTAGGTTAAGTTTTAACATGCTCACCTTCTGGGTATGGCATTTCCACCCCACGTAATATTTACAATGTATTTTCCTGGGTGTATGGGGTAATAATCACATTCATACACACCATCCCCAACATCACGGATCTTTACAGGTTCCTCTGTGCCTTCTGTTGGGGGAAGAAATACAGACGACAAGTAGGTTACCTATTTATATCTTCTATTTATCTAATTATTTTCACTTTGTCCAGGTACACTCCCTGTATTTTTCTTTTATATATTCCTAATCTCACTCTTCAAATATACATTGCTCTGTAATTATCTTAGACCCTTTATCTAAATTCTCTCTCTACATTTGCGTCTTCCCATTTCTATCTCTTTCTTAAAGGGACAGTCTACACCAGAATTTTTATTGTTTTAAAAGATAGATAATCCCTTTATTACCCATTTCCCAGTTTTGCATAACTAACACATTTATAATAATATACTTTTAACCTCTGTGATTATCTTGTATCTAAGCCTCTGCAAACTGCCCCTTTTTTCAGTTCTTTTGACAGACTTGCAGTCTAGCCAATCAGTGCCTGCTCCCAGATACCTTCTCATGCACGAGCACAGTGTTATCTATATGAAATACGTGAACTAACACCCTCTAGTGGTGAAAAACTGTTAAAATGCAATGTGAAAGAGGTGGGCTTCAAGGTCTAAGAAATTAGCATATGAACCTCCTAGGCAATTGGAAAATTGTTTAAAATTACATGCTCTTTCTGAATCATGAAAGTTTATTTTGGCCTAGACTGTCCCTTTAAGTTTATAACAGTATTTCCGCCCCTTGAACCTTAACTTCTACTACCCTATTATGTGGTATTTCCTATCCTTCCCTACTTTAAAGATGTTTATCTGACTTTACACCCCACTTTTTTTTTTCACTACCAATTTAGTACATTTATTATTCTAAGCCTAAACAAACAAATCACTTATGCTGCCAGTTTACTCACTTGGTCCTTTGACGGTGACTTTCAGTTCCCCACTTCCTGCACCCTTGGTAAACACCTTGAAATCTGCCACTTCCTTCACGCGCACCCCCTTGGGCTGCAGACCCCGTCCAGAAGCTCTGCAAGCATTGGGATTACAGGCTGCCAAAAACATGTGAAGCTCTAATTAGCAAGTGGGATAAATTCAAAATTACTGTAAACTACACAGAGCAAATAACATCATTTTTACACATGAAAAGGGGCTATAATTGCATTTTTCTTTTCGGGTTAATCCCCACAACTACTATGTGATTACGCAACAGTTGCTATAGTTGTCCATACAATAATTCATGTGAAGAATTAAGCTTGACTTATTTCCAAAACAAGCCACATGCAAGAGCAAACATTAGCACTCAGACGAGCCTCATATCAAGAGATGATGTCCCCTCCTGATCTTCACCCTATATATAACGTATCAGCTATAAAAATATCTACTATAGCCGCTGCCATCTGGTGATATTATTAAAGCACCACTATTTTGGAATACACTGAAATGCAAATTGCTATTTAGTTCTCCAGATTCACTGGGAGTACAATGACCTTCCCAGTCTTAACATTCTCCCTAATCCCATGAAGAAATATAGGCCATTAACTAAACAATGGAGAGGTGTAGGGACTTTGGTGAAACGGTGCTTAGAATAACATAGGTACAGATTATGGAGGCTGTTCCAGCCTTTGTAGGAAGTGAGTTATGCTTTAAATTGAAATGTGTTAATCCTGTATGCGACATCCCAAACATGGGAGACACCTGGAGTACTACTTAAATGGCACTTATCTGCATTATATGAGCCCCCACACAAATATACCCTAGTAAATAAGTGCATGTTGGGTTACTTATAAATATGTACTGACCAGCTAAGGCATTTAGGATACCATGATCGTGTTAGCATTAAAAAGTTAGTGTTATATTATGAGTTAAGTCAACCAGTAAAGTAATTGGAAGATGGGAATGGTATGGGCAAAGTGTAGGGTTTGAGGAAGTGCTCTCTCACACAATGCTTGCCCACTCAGACTCAACAAGCCATGCTCATTCTGTGTCCACACACAGTACCTCAGGCAGTGCCACTCACACAGAATATGCCATGCTCAGTGCTAACTCATACATTACTTGCTTTGTCAGGGGAGGCCACTCACATAGAGTATGGTATGCAATTCCCATGTACACAGATCATGCTAATGACATGGAAAATGCCATGCTCTCAGTGCTCACTCACTCAGTATATGCAAAATCAGGCAGTGTCACTCACACAGAATATGCCATGCTCTGTTAGTGCCCATTCTCACAGTACCACTAGCACAATTTGTTTATGCTGTCACTGCCCAATTTTACATTACATGTTGTATCAGTTGATCTAACACGTGAAACCATATCGGCTTCTGCTCAGTCATATATTACAGGCCATACCCTGATAGTGCCCACTCAACTCAACATGATGTCTCTCACAAAGAGCATGCTATAGTCACTAGGACCCATTCACAGAAGAATGGCAATTTTCAGGAAATGGCAGCTCTCATTGCTCGAGCACTTGGCACACTCACTGAGTGGAAATTTCTCAAGCAAGGACAGCATGTTCTCTAGATGGTCAGTCTCAGATAATTCACTCTCAAACAGGAAAAGGTGGATTCAATGCCTCACTCTCTGCAAAGGATGTGCTCAAGCAGTACCCACTCTCTAGGTTGGCCTTGCTCAGGCAATTTTCCCTCACTCTAATTCAGCCATGCACAAGCAGACTATTAACTCTAATCAGCCAATGCTTAAGCAGGCTATTATCTCTAGACTGCCAAAGCTCAAGCAGACTTAATTCTAGACAGCCAATTCTCAAGCAATCTATTAATTCTAGACAGCCAATGCTCAAGCAGGCTATTAACTTGATAGCCAATGTTTAAGCAGACTTAACTCTAGGCAGCCAATGCTCAAGTAGACTATTAACTCGATAGCCAATGCTCAAGCAGACTATAAGCTCTAGATAGCCAATGTGCAAGCAGACTATTAATTCTAGACAGCCAAAGCTCAAGCAGACTATTAATTCTAGACAGCCAATGCTCAAGTAGACTATTAACTCGATAGCCAATGCTCAAGCAGACTATAAGCTCTAGATAGCCAATGTGCAAGCAGACTATTAATTCTAGACAGCCAATGCTCAAGTAGACTATTAACTCGATAGCCAATGCTCAAGCAGACTATAAGCTCTAGATAGCCAATGTGCAAGCAGACTATTAATTCTAGACAGCCAATGCTCAAGCAGACTATTAATTCTAGACAGCCAAAGCTCAAGCAGACTATTAATTCTAGACAGCCAAAGCTCAAGCAGACTATTAATTCTAGACAGCCAATGCTCAAGCAGACTATTAACTCTAGATAGCCAATGCTCAAGCAGACTATTAATTCTAGAATGCCAAAGCTCAAGCAAACTATTATTTATAGATAGCCAATGCTCAAGCAGACTATTAATTCTAGAATGCCAAAGCTCAAGCAGACTATTAATTCTAGACAACCAACGCTCAAGCAGTCTATTAATTCTAGACAGCCAATGCTCAAGCAGGCTATTACCTTGATAGCCAATGCGCAAGCAGACTATTAACTCTAGGCAGCCAATGCTCAAGTAGACTATTAACTTGATAGCCAATGCTCAGGCAGACTATTAACTCTAGATAGCCAATGTGCAAGCAGACTATTAATTCTAGACAGCCCATTCTCAAGCAGGCTAAAAACCTCAGACAACCAATGCTCGAGCAGATCATTAACTCTCAACAGCCAATGTTCAAGCAATGCCTTCTCACTAAAGAAAGCCAAGCTTAGGCATACCAATATACCTTCGGCATGCACAGGCATGCTGATATACCTTCGGCAACACATGCACAGGAATACCAATAAATTTAGTCAGGCCATGTTCAGGTACTGCTCACTATGTTATACAGGCCATGCTCAAGCTTTGTCTACTCATTCTAGGAAAACTACGCCAAGGCATAACCACTCACTCTAGGCAGGCAGTGCTCAGACAGTGCCCACACACTTTAGACAGGCCATAGTTGGCCCATACTAACTTGATTTGCGCGGTTTGGGTTTTGGTGGAGGTGGGGGAGCCACTTTCTTGGCTTTATCAGGAGGTGGGGTGAGAACGGCCAGGGGAATGATCTGCAGGGGAGGGGTGCTGGGCGCCTGGGGAAGAACAACAATAGCTACAGGGGAATCAGAGAAACATAGGGAGAAATTATTAGAATAAGCAAAATATACACATGAAACACACCTAGGCACTTAATGGGCTAGATTATAAGTGGAGCGCAAATTATCACTCCCGCTTGAGCGTTAATTGCGCTAGAAGTTAGATTTTTGCACTCGTTGGGTTGTGATCGTATTATGAGTTGAAAGTAAACTGGTTTTCCTCTTGCGTTAACCTGATGAGCGCAAAAATCTAAAGTTACAATATTGCGTGCGTGTTCACGTATTCCCCCACATAAAAGTCAATGGAGAGAAAAAAGTGAAAGAAAACCACCCCACTCTCATGAAAACCCGATTGCATATTCCCAAAGTCAGAATGAAAATATTTCATATTCCAATGTTCTTTACATAGCAGAATAGGTTCTATTTATTCATAAATACACACACACACACACACACACACACACACACACATATATATATATATATATAATCTATAGTCCCTTCAAGAAAGGCACTCACTGGTCTTCATAAAAAATAACTTTTATTTCAGGTCATCATAAAAAAGACATAACATATGAAGACCAGTGAGTGCCTTTCTTGAAGGGACTTTAAATATTAGCTAAAGTGCACCCTGGCAGTTGCATGAACCTTGTAAGACTGTGCTTATCCTTCCTTGGAGATTTATATATATATATATATATATAGATAGATAGATAGATAGATAGATAGATATATGATGGTATTTTGGTACAATATGTATGTGTGTGTGTGTGTATGTATATATATATGTATATATGTGTGTGTGTATGTGTGAGTATATATATATACATATATATATATACATATATATATATATACACAGTATCTCACAAAAGTGAGTACACCCCTCGCATTTGTGTAAATATTTTATTATATCTTTTCATGTAACAACACTGAAGAAATGACACTTTGCTACAATGTAAAGTAGTGAGTGTACAGCCTGTATAACAGTGTAAATTTGCTGTCCCCTCAAAATAACTCAACACACAGCCATTAATGTCTACACGGTTGGCAACAAAGTGAGTACCACCCCTAAGTGGAAATGTCCAAATTGGGCCCAATTAGCCATTTTTCCTCCCTGGTTTCATGTGACTTGTTAGTGTTACAAGGTCTCAGGCGTGAATGGGGAGAAGGTGTGTTAAATTTGGTGTTCTCACACTCTCTCATACTGGTCACAGGAAGTTCACATGGCACAGCATGGCAAAGAACTCTCTGAGGATCTGAAAAAAAGAATTGTTGCTCTACATAAAGATGGCCTAGGCGATTGCCAAGACCCTGAAACTGAGCTGCAGCATGGTGGGCAAGAACATACAGTGGTTTCATAGGACAGGTTCCACTCAGAACAGCCCTTGCCATGGTCGACCAAAGAAGTTGAGTGCATGAGCTCAGCGTCATATCCAGAGGTTGTCTTTGGGAAATAGACATATGAGTGCTGCCAGCATTGCTGCAGAGGTTGAAGGGGTGGGGGTCAGTCTGCTGAAGACAAGCAGACTAAGGACATGGATTACTGGAACCATGTCCTGTGGTCCAATGAGACCATGATAAACTTATTTGGTTCAGATGGTGTCAACCGTGTAGACATTAATGGCTGTGTGTTGAGTTATTTTGAGGGGACAGCAAATTTACACTGTTATACAGGCTGTACAATCACTACTTTACATTGTAGCAAAGTGTCATTTCTTCAGTGTATCATGTATACATATATACATGATTATATATATATAGGAATATGTATTTAGAAATATATAGAACATATTCTGCTATGTGCAGAACATTGGAATGTGAAATATTTACAGTAAATAATATAATAAAAATATTATATGTACACACACACACACACACACACACATACACACACATATATATATATATACACACACACACACACACATTTAGATATGTATGTATCTCTATGTTAAAGCCCTTTTGCCTGACTTTTTTTCTCACCTGAGACCTCCTATCTTTGAGCCCTTATAACTTTTGTGTGCAATATTTTTTATTTTTTATCATTTTTATGAGATGGTCTTATTATGAGTGTACTTTGTAATGTTTTGTGCAACTTTTATGTTTCGCTAAACAGTTAACCAGAGCTCTGAATTTGCAGCAATGATTCAGGCATAAATTACGATTGAGCTCACGCAATTGCGTTTACTTTCAGCTTGTAATACGAGCGGTAGGCCCTTATACCCCTTATTGCTAGGGCGCAAACGTTTGCGCTCCACTTGAAATCTAGCCCAATATGGGTAAGCAACATAGCTACAAAATTACACACATGCTCACAACATAGACACAGAATACTAATACATATTCAATAACACACTAAGATACATGTAATAACTCACAGCCGCATATACACACAAATGTTTCTTCTAACACACTCTCAACCTTCTCTTAATTGTGTTATGTAGTAATATTTGTGTAAACAGTGTGATCAATGGAAAATACATCATTATTGTTTCAGAAAATGATAACTTTTATCTCTATTAACAATCTTATTATTGACTAATTAGTAATAAAAGAATAAATGATTTATGCTAATTCAAGTGTTAGGTGACTGGTTTAGGACAACTTTATAGAGACGCTAAGCCCTCTGATGTAACTTTACAGTTAATTTATAATTATTTCTAACTGGCCTCAGTAGAGGAGATCAGATAACAAGAACAAACTCTTTGATCGGTTACAAGATGGTGGCAACTATGGCTTTATAGAAGCTAAACTGTTATACTAATATTACATACTATTCTCAGGCTGACCGATGCCTTTAATACTTTGTTATGCCTAACATTTGTTAGTGTTTAGTGTCTCCTTAATGTAAACGCCCATCTTATCCCTGATGAGTTATTAGTAGGATTAGCCACATTTATATGATGTAATAAATGTCTAATTGGGAAGGAAGATTGAGGAAACCACTTATAGATAGATCTTATTAAATAAAAATAGAAAGAGAAGATCCCTTATGTAGCCTCTCCCACAAACGTAAGTCACTAGAATTAGAGAGTGGTTAGAATAATTAAAAAATAAATAGGATCATATAAAATTGCAAGAACATAAAAATACTGACAGTGTGAGTATAGATAATGAAGTGATAAAAAAGGAGAGGAGAAGAAAGATTACGTGGTGGAGAACAAGCAAGACACTAATCAACCGGAAAAACAACAATAAAAGTGCAGTTGATTTCACAGAGCCAACGCTAGCAGCACAATGTTGTCAATGCGCTCACCTTCTGAGATGTTGACAACATAAGGACATTTAGGTATTTGTGCTCCGGCAAATGTGATGTAGATCTTGTGGGGACCTTCCATGTTGGGTCTGTAGGTGCAACGATATATATTGTCTCCTTTGTCTTCTAGAACCACCTCCACAGTGTCCTGACGGTTTTGAGGATCAACGATGACAACCCCAACATCTCCAGAACCAGCACCTGATACATAAAAAGTTAAAACATTATCTGTATCTCTTGGATTCACTGGATTTGACATCATGGACATTTAAGCTACTGCATCAATCCTTGTCATCAGGAGATAATGTGACATTAAAAGACTACAGGATAAGGAGACTGTCGCTCAAAATTGATCAAATTTGTCTTACATGTCTATTGTCGACCAATAATGGTTTTTACCTGCAGTATAGATATCAAAGTATGTTGGCTTATTGGCAACATTTCCAACAGGCTCCAGCCCAGGTCCTCGTGCTGTCACTTTGTTGGCATCTCCAAGTGCCATTGCAACATTGACATTAAATGGACTGTTATTGATGTTCTGACCAGCAAACAATACTGTGACCTGCAGGGAAAAAAAGATCAGTGACGCCTAAGCCAGCAACCTCAGAAGTAGCAAGAGAGTACAAACATAATAGTGAGATTTAATCTGTTAGGAATAATTCATATGTGTGGATCTAAAAGATTCCATAAGGGCTCAAGTAAAAGAAGCTTTTAAACAATCTCACAAAATCTACTACTTCTTGATGTGACATACTTTGTTAATATTTTTTATTGAAAATCAACTAAAATATAATTAACCTTAGCAGGATGTCCAGGTATATTTTGGATGCCACAGTTTCTGTAACCTAGCTACATAATGTTTCTATACTCTTTTGTTAACTACAAAGAAGTAGCCACTTAAAGAGTGTGTAAATAAAGGTTGTAGACTGAAAAGATACACGACAGCTAGTGCGAAGTGCAGGAACCAGATGTGTAGCCCATACCTTGTGGAGACCTGCAACCTTTGGCAAATAGCTGACAGAGTAGGTCCTGTTCTTATCATTGTTTGGAATGACCTTTGCCTGGAAGTAAAACAGAGAATGTGATGAAGTTCACAGTTTCAATGCAAAGCTCAAGTAATGATTTCAGCTGTAATACAGGCTAGGGTGATTAACTTTAGAGAAGGTCAACTTCAAGAGGAGAATGTAAACTGGAGTCCTGTAACTGGAGTCTTGTACAACTAAACAGGTGACAGGTGATTAGATGAGTATTGATTCCAAGCAAAAACAAGCAGAGATTTTTACCTCATTAGAAAAGGTAAATAATGATGTCTATAAAAAGTAATAAATAATCAATCAACACATTTGTTGCCCTTGGGACTTTAATATCTATTTTAATGATTTACTTTTAAGCAAAGTTAATAATGATGTCAGAGTGATGTCATGTAAACCATTTATCAAATTTTAGTTTGTGAAAAGCATCATAGCATTTTCTAGTCTCACCTCCTCTGTATGTCCCTCAGGATCCTCAATAAACACCAACACCTCCCCAAGACCGGCTTCAATGGTTTCTACTGTGAAGTAGGCAGGCTTCAAGACTATATTACCCTGAGGCTCAATCCCTAGAACAGACAAGGACATATTAGTATTAACATCAGGAAAATAGGAAAATGGGCAAGAAGCAAAAAACATCAGTAATCAACCATAGACAAGGACTACACATAACAAAGTCTTCTACTACACCTCCATGGCATCATGGGAATAAAGTATAATCATGTCCAACCTAATGTTAGCACTTGCTGGTAACAGTAGCTTTGTGCAATCTCATTAAACGTCATCTGACTATAAACTCTGGTTAATCACCTGTTTATAATGCATCAAGTTTAACTTATAATAGTTACTGGAGAAAATGAGAATTTTATCTCAGCAGACTGTTGTAATCCCTGTGGCATTTCATCTGTAGCTGGGAGGACAGGATCAGACCCTGTCTACTATTTGTCCACATTTGGCAGTTTTGTAGGCAGGGAGTTTGACTGCTTCACATCAACATATTGTAACAATCGTGAAGCTGCCAAGTGAGAGATGGAGCAGAGCGGATTGGAAGAATGAGCTCACCCAGACATTGAGCTACAAGAAGAGTCTCAGCAGGAAGGGAACTGCGGGGGCTACCTGGGATCCCATATTAACCTCTTCACTACCAGCACACAGAGATCAGGAGTGTTTTCCATACCTGGACCATAGGCGATGGCTTTCTTAGGGTGCAGTTGTTTGGAACGAAGTGGAGCTCCAGGCTTCAGCTTGGCTTTGGGGAACTGGGACAGATATGTCATGACTGAGTGCTCATCCACATTGGGATCCACAATTTCTTCTGGGGCAATAACCTGTAAGAAAGGAAATGGGATGACGTATCTCTCTTACCTCTGACAGTATTGTAGAAAAGATGTGGTTTACAGTACAGTGAGTCCCACCGTAAGTAAAGTTTATAGACTACCTGATACTCCCTCAATCCACAGACATTATTGTGGGACTTCTCCCTTCAAGATATACTTCACAGCCTTATATACCAGGGTGCCAATGCATTACAACGTATGCTATACTATGTGGGGGCAAATTCATTAAACACTTCTTGTTTTTCTCAAAGCAATAATTCTAAATTAGTATTAAAGGGACAGTAAAATCAAAATTAAATGTTTCTGATTCAGAAAAAGCATCAGTAACTTTTAATTTGCTTTATTCTCTTGGTATGTTTTGTTGTAAAACTATCTGCTAATTTGTGGCTGCAAATATATGCCTTTTGTCTCATCCAATGTCTTCAGCTAGCTCCCAGTAGTGCATTGCTTTTGATAATAGAAGTAAACTGGAAATTTGTTCTAAATTGTGCGCTCTATCTGAATCATCAAAGAAAAAAATTGTGTCTCATGTCCCTTTAAACTGTATTACTTATAGCATATTCAGTAAAATATGCTGCTGTCTACAGGACTTGTTTTTTAAATAAAGACTTTGAGAGAATATTGATATTTGGGGAGGAGTTTTATACAAGTACAGACACTGTATTATATCCGTACATGTTTTATACAAGTACACACGCTGCATTATATCTGTACATGTTTTATACAAGTACACACACTGCATTATATCCGTACATGTTTTATACAAGTACACACACTGCATTATATCTGTACATGTTTTATACAAGTACACACACTGCATTATATCCGTACATGTTTTATACAAGTACACACGCTGCATTATATCTGTACATGTTTTATACAAGTACACACGCTGCATTATATCCGTACATGTTTTATACAAGTACACACGCTGCATTATATCCGTACATGTTTTATACAAGTACAGATGCTGCATTATATCTGTACATGTTTTATACAAGTACAGACACTGCATTATATCTGTACATGTTTTATACAAGTACACACGCTGCATTATATTCGTTCAAGTTTTATACAAGTACACACGCTGCATTATATCCGTACATGTTTTATACAAGTACACACGCTGCATTATATCCGTACATGTTTTATACAAGTACACACACTGCATTATATCTTTACATGTTTTATACAAGTACACACACTGCATTATATCCGTACATGTTTTATACAAGTACACACGCTGCATTATATCTGTACATGTTTTATACAAGTACACACGCTGCATTATATCTGTACATGTTTTATACAAGTACACACGCTGCATTATATCTGTACATGTTTTATACAAGTACACACGCTGCATTATATCCGTACATGTTTTATACAAGTACACACGCTGCATTATATCCGTACATGTTTTATACAAGTACACACGCTGCATTATATCTGTACATGTTTTATACAAGTACACACGCTGCATTATATCCGTACATGTTTTATACAAGTACACACACTGCATTATATCCGTACATGTTTTATACAAGTACACACGCTGCATTATATCCGTACATGTTTTATACAAGTACACACGCTGCATTATATCTGTACATGTTTTATACAAGTACACACGCTGCATTATATCTGTACATGTTTTATACAAGTACACACGCTGCATTATATCTGTACATGTTTTATACAAGTACACACGCTGCATTATATCCGTACATGTTTTATACAAGTACACACGCTGCATTATATCCGTACATGTTTTATACAAGTACACACGCTGCATTATATCTGTACATGTTTTATACAAGTACACACGCTGCATTATATCCGTACATGTTTTATACAAGTACAGACACTGCATTATATCCGTACATGTTTTATACAAGTACACACGCTGCATTATATCCGTACATGTTTTATACAAGTACACCCGCTGCATTATATCCGTACATGTTTTATACAAGTACACACGCTGCATTATATCTGTACATGTTTTATACAAGTACACACACTGCATTATATCCGTACATGTTTTATACAAGTACACACGCTGCATTATATCTGTACATGTTTTATACAAGTACACACGCTGCATTATATCCGTACATGTTTTATACAAGTACACACGCTGCATTATATCTGTACATGTTTTATACAAGTACACACGCTGCATTATATCCGTACATGTTTTATACAAGTACACACGCTGCATTATATCTGTACATGTTTTATAGAAGTACACACGCTGCATTATATCTGTACATGTTTTATACAAGTACACACGCTGCATTATATCTGTACATGTTTTATACAAGTACACACGCTGCATTATATCCGTACATGTTTTATACAAGTACACACGCTGCATTATATCCGTACATGTTTTATACAAGTACACACGCTGCATTATATCTGTACATGTTTTATACAAGTACACACGCTGCATTATATCCGTACATGTTTTATACAAGTACACACGCTGCATTATATCTGTACATGTTTTATACAAGTACAGACACTGCATTATATCTGTACATGGAATTACATTTTAATAGGCCCTGTCCCCATAGGCCAGAGCTTTCCAAACTTTTCATGTTGGGGACACACTTTTTAGACCTACATCATTTCGCGACACAGTCATTTAGTTGTACTAGCAAAAAGGAGGTTAAACTAACTTGTTTTAAGAGATACGGACACATACATAAATTACATAGTATTTACAAGTAACAGTAAGTATGTGCAAGAATTGAAAAAAGTTTAATAACACCAATAGCTACTTACTATTTTAATGGGATGTATGAGGTTGATGGGATGAACACAGTTTCTGAATATTTGGTGGAATATTAGATAAAGACGCTTGCATTTCATCATCAAGCATTTTTAAGCTTCCACTTCCTATCCGTATATCAAGAGCAGGAGCAGCAATGCACTACTGGGAGCTAGCTGCAAAAAAAAAAAAACCCTCTGACTTCAGCTCAGCGTTTAAGCTGCCGCCCTCAGAGCTCGGTGAGTCCGATTGACTACTGCCCGTGCTACAAACACACTGCTGTCCCACTCACTGACTACACGTGCACTCACGAGCCGATTAAGGAGACTAAACGTGCAGTCAGGAGCCAATGTGCCGCCAATAGGAATACTTTCAGTTCCCACTGAGCCAATAGGTTAAGTTGATCTGTGACCCCCTAGGTATCAATCACGTGTCAACCATGTGATATGAGTAGCAGGCAGGCGGAAAGTCAGAAACCCCAAAAAATGTAAAAAAAAAAAAAATTTAAAAATTTGTGCTGAAGCAGGGACACACCTACACACTGCTGCCGACACACTAGTGCAGAGCTTTCCAAACTTTTCATGTTGGGGACACACTTTTTAGACCTACATCATTTCGCGACACAGTCATTTAGTTGTACTAGCAAAAAGGAGGTTAAACTAACTTGTTTTAAGAGATACGGACACATACATAAATTACATAGTATTTACAAGTAACAGTAAGTATGTGCAAGAATTGAAAAAAGTTTAATAACACCAATAGCTACTTACTATTTTAATGGGATGTATGAGGTTGATGGGATGAACACAGTTTCTGAATATTTGGTGGAATATTAGATAAAGACGCTTGCATTTCATCATCAAGCATTTTTAAGCTTCCACTTCCTATCCGTATATCAAGAGCAGGAGCAGCAATGCACTACTGGGAGCTAGCTGCAAAAAAAAAAAAACCCTCTGACTTCAGCTCAGCGTTTAAGCTGCCGCCCTCAGAGCTCGGTGAGTCCGATTGACTACTGCCCGTGCTACAAACACACTGCTGTCCCACTCACTGACTACACGTGCACTCACGAGCCGATTAAGGAGACTAAACGTGCAGTCAGGAGCCAATGTGCCGCCAATAGGAATACTTTCAGTTCCCACTGAGCCAATAGGTTAAGTTGATCTGTGACCCCCTAGGTATCAATCACGTGTCAACCATGTGATATGAGTAGCAGGCAGGCGGAAAGTCAGAAACCCCAAAAAATGTAAAAAAAAAAAAAATTTAAAAATTTGTGCTGAAGCAGGGACACACCTACACACTGCTGCCGACACACTAGTGTGTCCCGACACACAGTTTGGAAAGCACTGCACTAGTGTGTCCCGACACACAGTTTGGAAAGCACTGCCATAGGCAGTACCCTGGAATCTCTCCATTAACCAGATCAGCTTTGTCCTTGGAGATTTCGGCCATAGGCTCTACCCTGGGACTGCTCCTTTTCTCCATGGACCCTACCTTTACTAATAGGCCCCAATTCTACTCAGAAGCCTTCTCTCATTTTGAGTTGGCTCTATGAACGGACTCTTCCTTCATCACGTGACCTCTCACCTGTGGCACTCCCAGCCAATCATCTGCCTGCTGCATGGCCTCTCTGGCATTCTCCACTGGCTGATTGGGGTCCCAGGCTTCCCAGTCTGGGCAAAGTCCTGTAAAGAGGAAGAAAAAGTAGCAGGGTCAGATACAGAGTCAAATAGAAGGTGAAGAATAGAACAGGAGAAATCTACTACAAAACTGTAAGGAATGCAAGTGTGAGATGTAAAGGAAGAAGCAAAGAGAATAAAGGAAAGAGAACTGAGAGTAAGCAGGATGTATAAAGTGAGTAAGATGTATAAAGTGAGTAAGATGTATAAAGTGAGTAAGATGTATAAAGTGAGTATGATGTATAAAGTAAGATGTATAAAGTGAGTAAGATGTATAAAGTGAGTATGATGTATAAAGTGAGTAAGATGTATAAAGTAAGTAAGATATATAAAGTAAGTAAGATGTATAAAGTGAGTAAGATGTATAAAGTAAGATATATATAAAGTAAGTAAGATGTATAAAGTAAGTAAGATGTATAAAGTGAGTAAGATGTATAAAGTAAGTAAGATATATAAAGTAAGTAAGATGTATAAAGTAAGTAAGATGTATAAAGTGAGTAAGATGTATAAAGTAAGTAAGATATATAAAGTAAGTAAGATGTATAAAGTGAGTAAGATGTATAAAGTGAGTATGATGTATAAAGTAAGTAAGATATATAAAGTGAGTAAGATGTATAAAGTGAGTATGATGTATAAAGTGAGTATGATGTATAAAGTATGATGTATAAAGTAAGTAAGATGTATAAAGTGAGTAAGATGTATAAAGTAAGTAAGATGTATAAAGTGAGTAAGATGTATAAAGTAAGTAAGATGTATAAAGTGAGTATGATATATAAAGTGAGTAAGATATATAAAGTGAGTAAGATGTATAAAGTGAGTATGATGTATAAAGTATGATGTATAAAGTAAGTAAGATGTATAAAGTGAGTAAGATGTATAAAGTAAGTAAGATGTATAAAGTGAGTAAGATGTATAAAGTAAGTAAGATGTATAAAGTGAGTAAGATATATAAAGTGAGTAAGATGTATAAAGTGAGTAAGATGTATAAAGTTAGTAAGATGTATAAAGTGAGTAAGATGTATAAAGTGAGTAAGATGTTTAAAGTGAGTAAGATGTATAAAGTGAGTAAGATGTATAAAGTAAGTAAGATGTATAAAGTGAGTAAGATATATAAAGTGAGTAAGATGTATAAAGTGAGTAAGATGTATAAAGTTAGTAAGATGCATAAAGTGAGTAAGATGTATAAAGTAAGTAAGATGTATAAAGTGGGTAAGATGTATAAAGTAAGTAAGATGTATAAAGTGAGTAAGATATATAAAGTGAGTAAGATGTATAAAGTGAGTAAGATGCATAAAGTGAGTAAGATGTATAAAGTAAATAAGATGTATAAAGTGAGTAAGATGTATAAAGTGAGTAAGATCTATAAAGTGAGTAAGATGTATAAAGTAAGTAAGATGTATAAATGAGTATGATGTATAAAGTGAGTAAGATGTATAAAGTGAGTAAGATGTATAAGGTGAGTAAGATGTATAAAGCGAGTAAGATATATAAAGCGAGTATGATGTATAAAGTGAGTAAGATGTATAAAGTGAGTAAGATGTATAAAGTTAGTAAGATGCATAAAGTGAGTAAGATGTATAAAGTAAGTAAGATGTATAAAGTGAGTAAGATGTATAAAGTGAGTAAGATGTATAAAGTGAGTAAGATGTATAAAGTGAGTATGATGTATAAAGTGAGTAAGATGTATAAAGCGAGTAAGATGTATAAAGCGAGTAAGATGTATAAAGCGAGTATGATGTATAAAGTGAGTAAGATGTATAAAGTGAGTATGATGTATAAAGTAAGTAAGATGTATAAAGTGAGTATGATATATAAAATGAGTAAGATGTATAAAGTGAGTAAGATGTATAAAGTGAGTATGATGTATACAGTGAGTAAGATGTATAAAGTGAGTAAGATGTATAAAGTGAGTATGATATATAAAGTAAGACTTATAAAGTGAATAAGATGTGTATGTGCTCTGCACTGTGTGATTTGTGTATGTGCTCTGTATTATGTGATTTGTGTATGTGCTCTGCACTGTGTGATTTGTGTATGTGTTCTGTATTATGTGATTTGTGTATGTGCTCTGCACTGTGTGATTTGTGCATGTGCTCTGCACTGTGTGATTTGTGCATGTGCTCTGCACTGTGTGATTTGTGTATGTGCTCTGCACTGTGTGATTTGTGTATGTGCTCTGCACTGTGTGATATATGTGTATGTGCTCTGCACTGTGTGATTTGTGTATGTGCTCTGCACTGTGTGATTTGTGCATGTGCTCTGCACTGTGTGATTTGTGTATGTGCTCTGCACTGTGTGATTTGTGCATGTGCTCTGCACTGTGTGATTTGTGTATGTGCTCTGCACTGTGTGATTTGTGTATGTGCTCTGTATTGTGTGATATATGTGTATGTGCTCTGCACTGTGTAATTTGTGTATGTGCTCTGTATTGTGTGATATATGTGTATGTGCTCTGCATTGTGTGATTTGTGTATGTGTAATGCACTGTGTGATTTGTTTATGTGCTCTTCACTGTGTGATTTGTGTATGTGCTCTGTATTATGTGATTTGTGTATGTGCTCTGCACTGTGTGATTTGTGTTTGTGTAATGCACTGTGATTTGTTTATGTGCTCTGCACTGTGTGATTTGTGTATGTGCTCTGTATTGTGTGATATATGTGTATGTACTTTGCACTGTGTGATTTGTGTATGTGCTCTGCACTGTGTGATTTGTGTATGTGCTCTGTATTGTGTGATATATGTGTATGTGCGCTGCACTGTGTGATTTGTGTATGTGCTCTGTATTGTGTGATTTGTGTATGTGCCCTGTATTGTGTGATATTTGTGTATGTGCTCTGCACTGTGTGATTTGTGTATGTGCTCTGCACTGTGTGATTTGTGTATGTGCTCTGCACTGTGTGATATATGTGTATGTGCTCTGCACTGTGTGATTTGTGTATGTGCTCTGCACTGTGTGATATATGTGTATGTGCTCTGCACTGTGTGATTTGTGTATGTGCTCTGCACTGTGTGATATAAGTGTTGGATTGCTGTTGAACTGTGATTTTTTGTGTCTGCTAGTTTGTGTATACTCTCATTTATTTTGCCTTATATGTGATTACACACTAACCTTCCCCCACCTCCCCTCTCCTGGCAGCAGGACAGACAGCTAAGCTGGATAATGTTTCAGCTGCATTTCTTCCTTGTCATGGAAGTAAAAAGGCAGCAGCATACAGTGATACTGAGCATGACTACTTAGAAGTGCCAAACAAAGCAACAAGAAGACATAATCTGTAGGTGCAGCTACCAAGTCCCAATAAACATAGCACAGTACGGTAGGGTTATTCTATGTGTAAGACACGGAGCACAGCTGATCTGCTTGACTAGAGGTGCTCCGTACTTCTATTTGTTCCTTTGGATGCATCAGAACTAGACCCCAGTGAGTTTGTGTGTATATATATATATATAGGGTTAGCCAGAGTAAGGTATGTGTGTATATATAGGGTGAGCAAGAGTAAGGTATGTGTGTATATATAGGGTGAGCAAGAGTAAGGTATGTGTGTATATATATATATATATATATATATATATATATATATATATATACAGGGAGTGCAGAATTATTAGGCAAGTTGTATTTTTGAGGATTAATTTTATTATTGAACAACAACCATGTTCTCAATGAACCCAAAAAACTCATTAATATCAAAGCTGAATAGTTTTGGAAGTAGTTTTTAGTTTGTTTTTAGTTATAGCTATTTTAGGGGGATATCTGTGTGTGCAGGTGACTATTACTGTGCATAATTATTAGGCAACTTAACAAAAAACAAATATATACCCATTTCAATTATTTATTTTTTACCAGTGAAACCAATATAACATCTCAACATTCACAAATATACATTTCTGACATTCAAAAACAAAACAAAAACAAATCAGTGACCAATATAGCCACCTTTCTTTGCAAGGACACTCAAAAGCCTGCCATCCATGGATTCTGTCAGTGTTTTGATCTGTTCACCATCAACATTGCGTGCAGCAGCAGCCACAGCCTCCCAGACACTGTTCAGAGAGGTGTACTGTTTTCCCTCCTTGTAAATCTCACATTTGATGATGGACCACAGGTTCTCAATGGGGTTCAGATCAGGTGAACAAGGAGGCCATGTCATTAGATTTTCTTCTTTTATACCCTTTCTTGCCAGCCACGTTGTGGAGTACTTGGACGCGTGTGATGGAGCATTGTCCTGCATGAAAATCATGTTTTTCTTGAAGGATGCAGACTTCTTCCTGTACCTCTGCTTGAAGAAGGTGTCTTCCAGAAACTGGCAGTAGGACTGGGAGTTGAGCTTGACTCCATCCTCAACCCGAAAAGGCCCCACAAGCTCATCTTTGATGATACCAGCCCAAACCAGTACTCCACCTCCACCTTGCTGGCATCTGAGTCGGACTGGAGCTCTCTGCCCTTTACCAATCCAGCCACGGGCCCATCCATCTGGCCCATCAAGACTCACTCTCATTTCATCAGTCCATAAAACCTTAGAAAAATCAGTCTTGAGATATTTCTTGGCCCAGTCTTGACGTTTCAGCTTGTGTGTCTTGTTCAGTGGTGGTCGTCTTTCAGCCTTTCTTACCTTGGCCATGTCTCTGAGTATTGCACACCTTGTGCTTTTGGGCACTCCAGTGATGTTGCAGCTCTGAGATATGGCCAAACTGGTGGCAAGTGGCATCTTGGCAGCTGCACGCTTGACTTTTCTCAGTTCATGGGCAGTTATTTTGCGCCTTGGTTTTTCCACATGCTTCTTGCGACCCTGTTGACTATTTTGAATGAAACGCTTGATTGTTCGATGATCACGCTTCAGAAGCTTTGCAATTTTAAGAGTGCTGCATCCCTCTGCAAGATATCTCACTATTTTTGACTTTTCTGAGCCTGTCAAGTCCTTCTTTTGACCCATTTTGCCAAAGGAAAGGAAGTTGCCTAATAATTATGCACACCTGATATAGGATGTTGATGTCATTAGACCACACCCCTTCTCATTACAGAGATGCACATCACCTAATATGCTTAATTGGTAGTAGGCTTTCGAGCCTATACAGCTTGGAGTAAGTCAACATGCATAAAGAGGATGATGTGGTCAAAATACTCATTTGCCTAATAATTCTGCACTCCCTGTATATATATATATGGTGAGCCAGAGTAAGGTATGTGTGTTATATATGGTGAGCCAGAGTAAGGTATGTGTGTATATATAGAGTGAGCCAGAGTAAGGTATGTGTGTATATATAAGGTGAGCCAGAGTAAGGTATGTGTGTATATATATGGTGAGCCAGAGTAAGGTATGTGTGTTATATATGGTGAGCCAGAGTAATGTATGTGTGTATATATAGGGTGAGCCAGATCAGGGTATGTGTGTATATATAGGGTGAGCCAGAGCAGTGTATGTGTGTATATATAGGGTGAGCCAGAGCAGGGTATGTCTGTATATATAGGGTGAGCCAGAGTAAGGTATGTGTGTATATATATATATATATATAGGGTTAGCCAGAGTAAGGTATGTGTGTATATATAGGGTGAGCCAGAGTAAGGTATGTGTGTTATATATGGTGAGCCAGAGTAAGGTATATGTGTATATATAGGGTGAGCCAGAGTAAGGTATGTGTGTATATATAGGGTGAGCCAAAGTAAGGTATGTGTGTGTGTATATATATATATATATATATATATATATATATATATATATATATATGGTGAGCCATAGTAAGGTATGTGTGTTATATATGGTGAGCCAGAGTAAGGTATGTGTGTATATATAGGGTGAGCCAGATCAGGGTATGTGTGTATATATAGGGTGAGCCAGAGTATAGTTTGTGTGTACATATAGGGTGAGCCAGAGTAAGGTATGTGTGTATATATAGGGTGAGCCAGAGTATAGTTTGTGTGTACATATAGGGTGAGCCAGAGTAAGGTATGTTTGTATATATAGGGTGAGCCAGAGCAGGGTATGTGTGTGTATATATAGGGTAAGCCAGAGTAAGGTATGTGTGTATATATATATGGTGAGCCAGAGTAAGGTATGTGTGTATATATAGGGTGAGCCAGAGTATAGTTTGTTTGTACATATAGGGTGAGCCAGAGTAAGGTATGTGTGTATATATAGGGTGAGCCAGAGTAAGGTATGTGTGTTATATATGGTGAGCCAGAGTAAGGTATGTGTATGTATAGGTTGAGCCAGAGTAAGGTATGTGTGTATATATATATGATGAGCCAGAGTAATGTATGTGTGTATATATAGGGTGAGCAAGAGTAAGGTATGTTTGTATATATAGGGTGAGCTAGAGTAAGGTATGTGTGTATATATATATGGTGAGCCAGAGTAAGGTATGTGTGTATATATAGGGTGAGCCAGAGTATAGTTTGTTTGTACATATAGGGTGAGCCAGAGTAAGGTATGTGTGTATATATAGGGTGAGCCAGAGTAAGGTATGTGTGTATATATAGGGTGAGCCAGAGTAAGGTATGTGTATGTATAGGTTGAGCCAGAGTAAGGTATGTGTGTATATATATATGATGAGCCAGAGTAATGTATGTGTGTATATATAGGGTGAGCAAGAGTAAGGTATGTTTGTATATATAGGGTGAGCTAGAGTAAGGTATGTGTGTATATATATATATATATATATATATATATATATATATCCATCAGCCAATCAGCATTAACAGGAAGTACCCATCAGCTAATGAGCATAAGCAGGAAGTACTTAACAGCCAATGAGTATTAACAGGAAATATCCATCAGCCAATCAGCATTAACAGGAAGTACCCATCAGCTAATGAGCATAAGCAGGAAGTACTTAACTGCCAATGAGTATTAACAGGAAGTAGTACTTAACAGCCAATGAGCATAAGCCGGAAGTACTTAACAGCCAATGAGTATTAACAGGAAATATCCATCAGCCAATCAGCATTAACAGGAAGTACCCATCAGCTAATGAGCATAAGCAGGAAGTACTTAACTGCCAATGAGTATTAACAGGAAGTAGTACTTAACAGCCAATGAGCATAAGCAGGAAGTACTTAACAGCCAATGAGTATTAACAGGAAGTAGTAATTAACAGCCAATGAGCATAAGCAGGAAGTACTTAACAGCCAATGAGTATTAACAGGAAGTAGTACTTAATAGCCAATGAGTATTAACAGTTGTACCCAACAGCCAATGAGCACTGACAAGTACTGCAGAATCTGTTCGTGCTCTACAAATACCTGATAATAATAATAACAAGACGTACAAACCAGCCAATGAAAATTAAGAGGAAGTGCCTTTAACCCCTTAATGATGGTGGTGTGCTCTGTACATTAGCTGTCCCAAGGTCTTCCAGGACTATAGGAGTGCAGGTCTCTCTGTCAGCTGCCTGAGGTTTACAGAAATAGCGCAGTTTTGCCACTGTTGGTGAGACCCCAGCTTCTAAAGCCCTGGAAGCACTACAGCCGGCCGATGTGCCCTGTCATTAATGGGTTAAGCCAATTAGCTTTAAAAGGAAATATTCTACAGATACTTCTGTATTACTTTAAATTCAGATGTAAAGAATATTTATGTGCTGCTGATATGGGGGAAAAGTAAAAGCGCAAAACAAAACTGCATTTAAACATAACTCAGTTATTATCAATATTAAATGCATAATGATGATGATGGTTTCCATTGTGTTTGAATTTTAAAAAAAATCACTTAACCAATAATGACAATTAATGTAATGTGCAATTCATCATTTTTATATCACTCTGCAAAATGATCCATTTTTATACATTCAAACACTGAAAGGGACAATGCGCTATAAAATTGTTTTCCGCTTAATGTGTTTCCATTGACTGTTATACCGTTTGCAGAGTATCAAATTAATGGGACACTGATCCTTTAGGTATATTTTCATATATGAAATAGCAGTCTCTAGTTATCGAAACCACAACACAGTGGAATGGGCTGATCTTGCAAGAAGAGCAGACCACATTAGATTATCTCCCTGTATTTACACAAAATCCCTCCATACATAGAGAGACCACTCTGGTGAGATCATCTAAGATTTCTAGTTTGTATTGAGAGGTCCCTCAAAGAAATTTAGAAAGACAAATGTTATCTTAAGAGTGGTTTATCTTACTATGCAGAGTTCAATATGCCATACACCTGAATAACATACACATAGACACTGTTGTCTCTGCAAATCAGACGGCCTTTCTATTGAGAACCCTAATTACCTATTACAGTGTATCTCAACTTTACAGGTAAAGGAACACTAGCTGACAAGATTTCATTATTTTGTTGCTTGAGCGTAACTGAGACACATTTTGAGTTATTGAACAGCCCAAGAAGAGACTTAATTAAATGCTAGCCTGTGGTTTTTTTGGAACATGAAACCATGGTTTAATACCATAATATTCTCGCTTCTAGTAAAGAGGTCATCGTCCTGCTGAGACAGAATATGAGTAATAACCAAATAAAAAACAAGATATCGTGGAGCATAATGACAATCTGTCTATTACATTCATTTCTCACATGGAAGACCATTTATAGTGATGGTAAATCCTAGCGTTTGTGAAACTCTAGGATTTACCATTGGAACAAATAAAGGAGACTTTCATTCATGAAGTATAAAATATTCCATTCTGAAAGCTCCTTTATTTGTTTGCAGCGTTCGTTGCACTGAGCTACTAATGCAGCCCACTGCAAAATGCTATTTGACTGAGAGGTGACGTTTCCAACTCTTAGCCAATAGCCGTGCGGGAAAACCGGCTTGGCACCGCAATATAAACTTTTATGATTCAGATAGAGCAGCAATTTTAAACAACTTTCCAATTCACTTCCAGTATCTAAATGTGCACAATATTTTTATATTTACACGTTTGGAGACACCAGCTCCTACTGAGCATGTGCAAGATTCACAGAATATACGTAATTGCATTTTGTGATTGGCGTATAAATGAAAATGTAACTAACTGATATTTGGCAGAAAGAAATCTACTACTCATTTTAATTCCAAACTAAGTGCTTTTGCATTGTCTTTTTATTATGCAGTTAATGATTATGATATTATACTGTGTTTACTTTAGTGGTCCTTTCTCAACCATCCAACATGAGAGACAACAGTATATGGTAGCCTTATGATGACGACTTTCAAAAATGACCAAGGAGATGCTGTCCTAATGAAATTAGAATTCTCTGAGAGTTCACCTTTCAAGGTAAACAACTTAGAAATAAATATTTTTCCTAAATGCCAATGTGCAATGAAAGTGAAGGGCTTCTGATGATTAATACATCTCTCCACTGTGATATCCAGCTTCAATCACCAAATAACTAATTGAGACTGGTAGCTGGTGAGACAGCCTTCTGATTAAAGAGTTTCTCAAATCTAAAAAGCCACTGAATTTGAATCCATATTGGATGTCCTGGTTTATGGCTGGGAAGCTTCTGTATAATAACACTTGTGGACCAAAGCTACATATCAAAGCCTTTTGATCAAACATATTGTTCACATCAAGAACCTGCTTAGTGAGATAAACAGCTAAAACTTGGCTATCTAAAATATCTTGAGGGACCTTCCAGTATTGACTTGTTAGATGATCTCACCAGAACAGAGAGCTTTAGGGGCTACTGGAACTTTCCACCATCTATTACTATACTATAGTTTCTTTAATTTCCTGTCTCCTTCTTGCTCTGCACAAAGCTCTGAGCAAAATACCCTACATTGTAAATTCAGGGCAATAATGTCAGTTTCAGCTTTACATCAACAAGAGACCCACCAAATAAAACTCATATTAGGAAGCTGTGTCACTTACCTGGTGCACAGTTGTCCACCAAGGCTCCCAGAGCTTTACCATCCTGCCAGTCTCGGTGGAAGTTAGTGATTGGGAGCTGAGGTATCTTGTTCTGGATCCATCCCAGAAGCCTTTGTTTTGGTGTCTGTTTTTTGATATCTTCTTCATCCTCATCTTCCCACATTGGCATTGAGATAGAGTAATGGAGGATCAGTGTCCAGATCAAACCCAGGATCAGCTTTAGGTTCCCATCTACAATGGCTTTTGAGTCTGCAGAAAAATAGACAATTCACATGAAGGAACAATAAACTCAGCAGCAAGCAGCTAGAGGTATTGTGCGTTTTATATACTTCATATTGTTCTACATAACTGCATCCAGTGGTTCCTATAGCTCTGCTTAACTCCTATATATGTCATATTGCTCTGTAAAAAGTATCTTTGTATCAAACCATAATGCTCCATATAATCCCTCCCTGTAACTTGTTCTATTGCTCTATATAACCCCTTTACATCTGCTCCTATTGCTCCATATAGTCCCTGTCTATAAGTCCTCCTATTGCTCCATATAGCCCCTGTCTATAGCTCCTCCTATTGCTTCATATAACCCCTGTCTATAACTGCTCCTATTGCTCCATATAACTCCTCTTATTGCTCCATATAGCCCCTGTCTATAACTCCTCTTATTTCTCCATATAACTCCTCTTATTGCTCCATATAGCTCCTGTCTATAACTCCTCCTGTTGCTCCATATAGCCCCTGTCTATAACTCCTCCTGTTGCTCCATATAGCCCCTGTCTATAACTCCTCCTGTTGCTCCATATAGCCCCTGTCTATAACTTCTCCTATTGCTACATATAGCCCCTGTCTATAACTCATCCTATTGCTCCATATAGCCCCTGTCTATAAGTCCTCCTATTGCTCCATATAGCCCCTGTCTATAAGTCCTCCTATTGCTCCCTATAGCTCCTGTCTATAAGTCCTCCTATTGCTCCATATAGCCCCTGTCTATAACTCCTCCTATTGCTCCATATAGCCCCTGTCTATAAGTCCTCCTATTGCTCCATATAGCCCCTGTCTATAAGTCCTCCTATTGCTCCATATAGCCCCTGTCTATAAGTCCTCCTATTGCTCCATATAGCCCCTGTCTATAACTCATATTGCTCCCTATAGCTCCTGTCTATAACTCATCCTATTGTTCTATATAGCCCCTGTCTATAACTCCTATTGATCCCTATAGCCCCTGTCTATAACTCCTCCTATTGCTCCATATAGCCCCTGTCTATAAGTCCTCCTATTGCTCCATATAGCCCCTGTCTATAAGTCCTCCTATTGCTCCATATAGCCCCTGTCTATAACTCATATTGCTCCCTATAGCTCCTGTCTATAACTCATCCTATTGCTCCATATAGCCCCTGTCCATAACTCCTCCTATTGTTCTATATAGCCCCTTTCTATAACTCCTATTGTTCCCTATAGCCCCTGTCTATAACTCCAATTGCTCCCTATAGCCCCTGTCTATAACTCCAATTGCTCCCTATAGCCCCTATCTATAACTCCTCCTATTGTTCTATATAGCCCCTGTCTATAACTCCTCCTATTGTTCTATATAGCCCCTGTCTATAACTCCTCCTATTGTTCTATATAGCCCCTGTCTATAACTCCAATTGCTCCCTATAGCCCCTGTCTATAACTCCTCCTATTGTTCTATATAGCCCCTTTCTATAACTCCTATTGTTCCATATAGCCCCTGTCTATAACTTCTTCTACTTCTCCATATAACCAGCAAGAGAGGAGAGATGTTGGGTAGATAAAACACAAGTGCTGTAATTGTTGCAGCCCCTCAATAGTGATAACAGTGTTATTATTTTATTCCAGAAATCTATATATCAAGAATGAATATGTCTGCTTGATTACTACATTTTGTATTTTAAATTTGTTTGTAGTTTGTTTTACTTAAAGGTACACAAAACCCACATTTTTTCTTTCATGATAGAGCAGCAATTTTAAGTAACTTTCTAATTTACTCCGATTATCCATTTTACTTTGTTCTCTTGCTACTTTATTTGAAAGAGCAGGAATAGGAGCCAGACCAATTTTGGTTCAGTGCTTGCTGATTGGTGGGTTCATTTAGCCCAGGTGCTGAACAAAAAATGGGCTGGCTCCTATGCTTACATTCCTGTGTTTTCAAATAAAGATAGCAAGACGATAACAAAACAATTTTTTTTATAATAGGAGTAAATTAGAAAGTTGCTTAAAATTGCATGTTCTATCTGAATCATGAAATAAAAAAAATGGGTTTGTGTCCCTTTAAGAGTTCTTATTATCTGTATTCATATTGGGCTAAAGAGCTAATTTATTGTGCGCCTGCAAACGTGTACACTTGTTTCCGTACACATACACACATACATACATACAATTTATACACACACACTCACATACACATACATACATACATACAATGTACACACACACACTCACACACATACATACAATTTTTTACACACACACTCACACACACATACACACATACAATGTATCACACACACACACACACACATACAATGTATACACATACACACATACAATGTATCACACACACACTCACACACACATACCCACACATACAATGTATCACACACACACACACACACATACAATGTATACACATACACACATACAATGTATCACACACACACACACACATACAATGTATACACATACACACATACAATGTATCACACACACACACACACACATACAATGTATACACATACACACATACAATGTATCACACACACACTCACACACACATACACACATACAATGTATCACACACACATACACACATACAATGTATCACACACACATACACACATACAATGTATCACACACACATACATACAATTTATACACAATATGAGTCATGCATCCTCTGTTCTCATTCTTTCCGTAAACTCAAATAATAGAAGTAAATTTGTGCCCAGAAAGGGAGGGAGTAAGGGATAATGAAGACAGCTGTATGTGGGAACATAGCCCCAGTCTGCTCTGTTACCCCTATTACTGTTGGGCTCTGGGTTTGTGCACCAACAAGCTGACTACTCACTCACATTAGGAACATGTAGCCTGGCACAAACACCCTCTCATCTTATTCATTTCTACAGCAGGGTCACTTATCCCTGTTAGATGCACGTTTATTAGCCGCAAGTTCTGTTACACAGGTGCTTATCATCTGTCACCACTACATTCACTGCTCCTGTTGTATCACCAAGTAAATAACGTTATCAGGAGAGTGACAGCAACATTCATACTAAACAAATAGAGACAGCTGCAATCTCAGGAATAGTGTGACTCCAGACTCTGCACTCTCTAACTGTTTAGGAAGACTGATTCAGTTGTAAAGATATTTCTGCTTCGGTTTATTTTTTCCCCAAGTGTAAATGTAGCAACACAATGGAGTTTCAAGCATTTATAGCTTAGCCTGGCACTATATACTTGTACAGCGCACAGTGACAGCCTTTCGCCATATTACTGGCTTTGGTAGGCCAAAAGATAAGGGGAACTCAGAAACTAAAGCCGATAGGCTGATTATAAGTGAGGATATATTTCACCTAAAGTCTACCCCAGGGCTTTGATTCTTTGAGGCATATTTAAGAAATGTCTTGCGGACCTGATCCGACAGTGCGGATCAGGTCCGACAGACGACGCTGAATGCGGAGAGCAATACGCTCTCCGCATTTAACATTGCACCATTCAGCTCACAAGAGCTGCTGGTGCTACCCCGGCCCCCTGTAGACTCGCGGCCAATCGGGGTATCAATCAACCCGATCGTTCTCAGAGCAGGCGGACAGGGTTATGGAGCAGCAGTCTTTGTGACCGCTGCTTCATAACTGCTGTTTCTGGCGAGTCTGAAGACTCGCCAGAAACACGGGCCATCAAGCTCCTTTCGGTGCTTTATAGATAGACCCCTGTAATGTTTAGTGTACACTGGTATGAACCTCACACATACTAGACAGGTAAAGTACTGACGGTGTGCCAGTCCTGGGCTTGGGAAATCGCATCTACTAGTTCTTCTGGTGCCCTACAATCTACTTGTTGGTCATAGATGCCTAATTTATAAGCATTTGGTGCATGTGCCTCTGGGGATACCTGAAGCATTGGCAAGGGGTACTTATTTTTTTGTCCTGATGTAACTAATGTGAGCATTCGGTGTATCACAGATACAGATAAGACCCCTCAAGCCCCCCCAACAGATTTCTGCATGGCTGCTCAGTGGCTAACTCACTGCCTCCCCTGTACCCAGGTAGGAAAATCCTTAGAACCCGGCTGGTCATGGGCAATTGAGGACTGGAGTTAAGGGCCATTTATCATATATAGGGCCACGCTGAAATGTCAAGGTGAAATGTGCCAGGTATTCTATGCACATATGCGCTGCAATAAAATGAGTCTGAGCTGTGTATGTGAGACAGAAATGTGCCAGGTGTTTGATGCCAATAGGCGCTGCAATAAAATGAGCCTGAGCTGTGTATGTAATACAGAAATGTGCCAGGTGTTCGATGCCAATAGGCGCTGCAATAAAATGAGCCTGAGCTGTGTATGTGAGACAGAAATGTGCCAGGTGTTCGATGCCAATAGGCGCTGCAATAAAATGAGCCTGAGCTGTGTATGTGAGACAGAAATGGGCCAGGTGTTCTATGCCCATATGTTACATCATATGATACAGAAATGTGCCAGGTGTTCTATGCCCATATGTTACATCATATGATACAGAAATGTGCCAGGTGTTCGATGCCCATATGCTACATCATATGATACAGAAATGTGCCAGGTGTTCTATGCCCATATGTTACATCATATGATACAGAAATGTGCCAGGTGTTCTATGCCCATATGCTACATCATATGATACAGAAATGTGCTAACATGAATATTACATAACTGTATGCGTAGTGTGTGTTTTCTATATAAGCTGATCTCTTTATTATTTGTTGCTCTTTGTCTGCACATTACTAATAATTCATATGATACATTTGTTTGCCTCAGTAAGCTGTTCATTCTGATACTGTGGCATTATTTTCTCTCTATCTCTAAAATGTCCAAATATTTTCTGCATTTACATTCAGTAAAATGTTTTTTAAAAATAAATTGCTAATAATAGAGAGCTGTGCCTGATTGAGTTTGGGTGCTCGTGTCTAATGAGTACTTGCAGAATCACAGCTCCTATAAACCCTGTGAGGTATTTAATCTTTGGCCTGCCATAGTCACTGCGGCTTCCCTCACACCCACAACAATTTTTAACTGATATTTGTCTCATATATGTCTCACAAGTGGTGACCAGGGACACATGTAGGGATTATAAGTCTCAATTAGACAACCAGTTAGTGCTGATCTGTAACAAAATAAATAAAACTTTTGGGGACAAGAGTCATTGTACCATAGAACAACCCTCAATCAACATGTGTTGTCCCCACAAATCATACAGGCCCAAACCTAGTTGACTTAAGCCAAAATATGCCCCTTGTAATCACTTTATTTGTGTTGTCTGATTTGTGTGCACCTGAGTGAGCATATATTCAGTAGTGAGTGCACACTCTAGTCTAGACCTGTGCCGGAGCTGGCTTCTCTCCCACTGTGACCTTCTCAAACACTCCCTGATATTTGCTGTGTCACAGAGGCTCTATGTGTCCCCTGTGA
>NC_069504.1:29649168-29704168 GCF_027579735.1 Bombina bombina
AAAGTCAGTATCTATAGGTTATTATCCACAGTAACAGGGCTACAAGAGAAGTGTATAACAGGAAAGCACTTAGCTATTTACACCTATTTGTTACCCTCACAGCACTGCTGTCTGGGGTATGCACACCTGTTAGAGGCTCTGTGAGTTGTATAGAGATCATTAACCCCTTTACAGCTGAGCTCTAAAGAACTTGTACTTGGTAGTCAGCTGCATATAACAGACATCACATTACAAAAACAGAAAATCCATAAGAAGACTCTTGTGGTTATTGCATCTTGTGGTTCAATCTACCCACACTGTGGCCTGGCAAAGTTTGTGATGTTAAACCTAATTGTCTACATAAACTCCTGCACCAGCGGCCGAAATCAGTACTGTAACTTCCTTTATTAGATAGTGTGTAGTGGGTTTAGCAACTTATGGGTTATATAGCAGGGGTGATATCAAGGGGCCCTTCTCAGGAACAGGAACCTGAAATGATTTTGTATTGAGGAGTTTGTATCTGCACATAACTGCAGACAATGGTATATTTTATATACATAAGTTTGTGTCTTACAGCTGAAGCTTCGGCAGAACAGGAGATCCCCAAATCTGCAGTGACTCTAGAGACAAATTCATGACAAGCATATCTAAGCACACACCCCAAGAGCTTGCAATCTAATACACAAACCAGGGATGGATCTCACATTACACAGCATCTGGGTATGAGTTAGACAAACTTCTGAGAGGCCAGGTGGAGGGGCCGGTATTTTAAGAATCCCCCCAGCAACTGCTGTTGTTAAATAAACAAGCAACAGGCAACCCATATGCTGCTGACGGGTGTCCTCCTTATCCAAGCAGGGGTCATGTAGGTGAGACAGGGTGGTCTTAGTGATCATATACAGGGGGGCATGGTCATTTGGCAGCATATTTGTTATTCTTTGCACTAATAGGCCTGGAAAAGACCATGAGCCCTGGGGAGCGAGTACAAAGAGACAGGTCAGAAGTAAGAGAGAGAGTGAGAGAGATCAGAGGGAGTGAGAGGGAGGGTGAGAGAGAGTGAGAGAGATGAGAGGGAGTGAGTGAGAGAGATGAGAGGGAGTGAGAAATGAGAGTGAAAGAGAGAGAGTGAGAGAGAGATGAGAGGGAGTGAGAGAGAGACAAGAGGGAGTGAGAGAGAGGGTGAGAGACGAGAGGGAGGGAGAGAGAGATGAGAGGGAGTGAGAGAGACAAGAGGGAGTGAGAGAGAGGGTGAGAGACGAGAGGGAGTGAGAGAGAGATGAAAGAGAGTGAGAGAGAAATGAGAGACATGAGAGAGAATAAGTGAGAGAGACGAGAGGGGGTGAGAGAGAGACGAGAGAGAGAGAGTGAGAGAGATGAGAGGGAGTGAGAGAGACGAGAGGGAGTGAGGGAGTGACGAGAGGGAGTGAGAGAGAGAGAAAGAGATGAGAGGGGGTGAGAGAGATGAGAGGGAATGAGGGAGTGAGAGAGAGACGAGAGGGAGTGAGAGAGTGAGAGACGAGAGGGAGTGAGAGAGAGAGACGAAAGGGAGTGAGAAAGAATGAGAGAGATGAGGGAGAGAGACGAGAGGGAATGAGAGAGTGAGAGAGACGAGAGGGAGTGAGAGAGAGTGTGAGAGATGAGAGAGAGAGGGAGAGAGACAAGAGGGAGTGAGAGAGTGAGTGAGAGCGAAGAGAGGGAGTGAGAGATGAGAGGGAGTAAGAGAGATGAGAGGGAGTGAGAGAGAGAGATGAGAGGGAGTGAGAGAGATGAGAGAGAGAGAGGGAGAGAGACGAGAGGGAGTGAGAGAGAGAGATGAGAGGGAGTGAGAGAGAGACGAGAGGGAGTGAGAGAGAGAGACGAAAGGGAGTGTGAAAGAATGAGAGAGATGAGGGAGAGAGACGAGAGGGAGTGAGAGAGTGAGTGAGAGCGATGAGAGGGAGTGAGAGATGAGAGGGAGTAAGAGAGATGAGAGAGAGAGGGAGAGAGAGTGTTAGAGGGAGTGATAGAGATGAGAGAGAGGGCGAGAGATAGATGAGAGGGAGTGAGAGAGAGAGAGGGAGAGAGACGAGAGGGAGTGACAGAGTGAGAGAGATGAGAGGGAGTGAGAGAGAGACGAGAGGGAGTGAGAGAGATGAGAGAGGGAGTGAGAGAGAGACGAGAGGGAGTGAGAGAGAGTGAGAGAGAGATGGAGAGAGACGAGAGGGAGTGAGAGAGAGACGAGGGAGAGTAAGAGAAAGATGAGAGGGAGTGAGAGAGACGAAAGGGAGTGAGAGGAAGTAAGGGAGAGTGAGAGAGTGCGCTAGAGAGAGACAGCGAGAGATAGGGAATTAAAGGGGCAGATATAAGAGAGGAGTGTGAGAGAGTGTGCTAGAGAGAGACAACGAGAGATAGGAAATTAAAGGGGCACAAATAAGAGGGGTGTGAGAGAATGCACTAGAGAGAGAGACAGCGAGAGAGAGGGAATTAAAGGGGCAGAAATAAGAGATGGGTGTAAGAGAGTGCGCTAGAGACAGCAAGAGAGAGAGAGAGGGAATTAAAGGGGCAGAAATAAGAGAGGGGTGTGAGAGAGTGCGCTAGAGAGAGAGGGGGAATTAAGGGGGCAGAAATAAGAGAGTGGTGTGAGAGAGTGCGCTAGAAAGAGGCAGCAAGAAAGAAAGGAGGAATTAAAGTGACAAAGCAGAAATAAGAGAGGGGTGTGAGAGAGTGTGGTAAAGCGAGAGAGAGAGAGAGATCAGAGGGAGTGAGAGGGAGGGTGAGAGAGACGAGAGGGAGTGAGAGGGAGTGAGAGAGAGATGAGAGGGAGTGAGAGAGAGTGAGAGAGAGATGAGAGGGAGTGAGAGAGAGACAAGAGGGAGTGAGAGAGAGGGTGTGAGAGAGACGAGAGGGAGTGAGAGAGAGATGAGAGAGAGTGAGAGAGAAATGAGAGACATGAGAGGGAATAAGTGAGAGAGACGAGAGGGAGTGAGAGAGAGACGAGAGAGAGTGAGAGAGATGAGAGGGAGTGAGAGAGACGAGAGGGAGTGAGGGAGTGACGAGAGGGAGTGAAAGAGAGAGATGAGAGGCGGTGAGAGAGATGAGAGGGAATGAGGGAGTGAGAGAGAGACGAGAGGGAGTGAGAGACAAGAGGGAGAGAGAGAGAGACGAAAGGGAGTGAGAAAGAATGAGAGATGAGGGGGAGAGACGAGAGGGAATGAGAGAGATGAGAGAGAGAGGGAGAGAGACGAGAGTGAGTGAGAGCGACGAGAGGGAGTGAGAGATGAGAGGGAGTAAGAGAGATGAGAGGGAGTGAGAGAGTGAGAGAGAGAGATGAGAGGGAGTGAGAGAGAGACGAGAGGGAGTGAGAGAGAGAGATGAGAGAGAGGGAGAGAGAGAGATGAGAGGGAGTGAGAGAGTGTGAGAGATGAGAGGGAGAGAGACGAGAGGGAGTGAGAGAGAGATGAGAGAGAGAGAGACGAGAGGGAGTGAGAGAGAGATGAGAGAGAGTGAGAGAGATGAGAGGGAGTGAGAGAGACGAGAGGGAGTGACGAGAGGGAGTGAAAGAGAGAGATGAGAGGGGGGGAGAGAGATGAGAGGGATTGAGGGAGTGAGAGAGAGACGATAGGGAGTGAGAGACAAGAGGGAGAGAGAGAGAGAGACGAAAGGGAGTGAGAAAGAATGAGAGAGATGAGGGGGAGAGACGAGAGGGAATGAGAGAGATGAGAGAGAGAGACGAGAGTGAGTGAGAGCGACGAGAGGGAGTGAGAGATGAGAGGGAGTAAGAGAGATGAGAGGGAGTGAGAGAGTGAGAGAGAGAGATGAGAGGGAGTGAGAGAGAGACGAGAGGGAGAGAGAGAGAGATGAGAGAGAGGGAGAGAGAGAGATGAGAGGGAGTGAGAGAGTGTGATAGATGAGAGGGAGAGAGACGAGAGGGAGTGAGAGAGAGAGATGAGAGAGAGAGAGACGAGAGGGAGTGAGAGACGAGAGGGAGTGAGAGAGAGAGACGAAAGGGAGTGAGAAAGAATGAGAGAGATGAGGGAGAGAGACGAGAGGGAGTGTGAGAGATGAGAGAGAGAGGGAGAGAGACGAGAGTGAGTGAGAGCGACGAGAGGGAGTGAGAGATGAGAGGGAGTAAGAAAGATGAGAGGGAGTGAGAGAGAGAGATGAGAGGGAGTGAGAGAGAGACGAGAGGGAGTGAGAGAGAGATGAGAGAGAGGGAGAGAGAGATGAGAGGGAGTGAGAGAGAGTGTGAGAGATGAGAGAGAGAGAGGGAGAGAGACGAGAGGGAGTGAGAGAGAGAGATGAGAGAGAGAGACGAGAGGGAGTGAGAGATGAGAGGGAGTGAAAGAGAGACGAAAGGGAGTGAGAAAGAATGAGAGAGATGAGGGAGAGAGACGAGAGGGAGTGAGAGAGAGTGTGAGAGATGAGAGAGAGAGGGGGAGAGACAAGAGGGAGTGAGAGAGTGAGTGAGAGTGACGAGAGGGAGTGAGAGATGAGAGGGAGTAAGAGAGATGAGAGAGAGAGGGAATGAGAGAGAGAGTGTGAGAGGGAGTGAGAGAGATGAGAGAGAGAAGGAGAGAGAGAGATGAGATGGAGTGAGAGAGATGAGAGAGAGAGGGAGAGAGACAAGAGGGAGTGACATAGTGAGAGAGAGATGAGAGGGAGTGAGAGAGAGAGACGAGAGGGAGTGAGAGAGATGAGAGAGAGAGGGAGAGAGAGAGATGAGAGGGCGTGAGAGAGACAGGGAGAGAGACGAGAGGGAGTGAGAGAGAGACGAGGGAGAGTAAGAGAAAGATGAGAGGGAGTGAGAGAGTGAGAGAGACGAAAGGGAGTGATAGGAAGTGAGGGAGAGTGAGAGAGTGCGCTAGAGAGAGACAGCGAGAGATAGGGAATTAAAGGGGCAGATATAAGAGAGGGGTGTGAGAGAGTGTGCTAGAGAGAGACAACGAGAGATAGGAAATTAAAGGGGCACAAATAAGAGGGGTGTGAGAGAATGCGCTAGAGAGAGACAGCGAGAGAGAGGGAATTAAAGGGGCAGAAATAAGAGATGGGTGTAAGAGAGTGCGCTAGAGAGAGAGAGGGAATTAAAGGGGCAGAAATAAGAGATGGGTGTAAGAGAGTGCGCTAGAGAGAGAGAGGGAATTAAAGGGGCAGAAATAAGAGAGGGGTGTGAGAGAGTGCACTAGAGAGAGACAGCGAGAGAGAGAGGGGGAATTAAGGGGGCAGAAATAAGAGAGGGGTGTGAGAGAGTGTGGTAAAGTGAGAGAGAGAGAGAGGGGGGGGGGAATTAAAGGGGCACAAATAAGAGGGGTGTGAGAGAATGCGCTAGAGAGAGACAGCGAGAGAGAGGGAATTAAAGGGGCAGAAATAAGAGATGGGTGTAAGAGAGTGCGCTAGAGAGAGAGAGGGAATTAAAGGGGCAGAAATAAGAGATGGGTGTAAGAGAGTGCGCTAGAGAGAGAGGGAATTAAAGGGGCAGAAATAAGAGAGGGGTGTGAGAGAGTGCACTAGAGAGAGACAGCGAGAGAGAGAGGGGGAATTAAGGGGCAGAAATTAGAGAGGGATGTGAGAGAGTGTGCTAGAGAGAGACAGCAAGAAAAAAAGGGGAATTAAAGGAACAAAGCAGAAATAAGAGAGGGGTGTGAGAGAGTGCGCTAGAGAGAGAGGGGGAATTAAAGGGGCAGAAATAAGAGAGGGGTGTGAGAGAGTGCGCTAGAGAGAGACAGCGAGAGAGAGAGAGGGGAATTAAGGGGGCAGAAATAAGAGAGGGGTGTGAGAGAGTATGGTAAAGCGAGAGAGAGAGGGGGGGAATTAAAGGGGAAGAAATAAGAGAGGGGTGTGAGAGAGTGCGCTAGAGAGAGACAGCGAGAGAGAGAGAGGGGAATTAAGGGGGCAGAAATAAGAGAGGGGTGTGAGAGAGTGTGGTAAAGCGAGAGAGAGAGAGAGAGGGGGAATTAAAGGGGAAGAAATAAGAGAGGGATGTGAGAGAGTGTGCTAGAGAGAGAGGGGGAATTAATGGGGCAGAAATAAGAGAGGGGTGTGAGAGAGTGCGCTAGAGAGAGAGGGGGAATTAATGGGGCAGAAATAAGAGAGGGGTGTGAGAGAGTGCGCTAGAGAGAGACAGCAAGAGAGAGAGTGGGAATTAAAGGGGCAGAAGTGAGAGAGTGCACTAGAGAGAGAGCGGCTGCGAGCACAAGTGAGTGCACATAAATATAAATCACTCTGGGTCCCTTGAAAGACAAGTGCTGGATAACTATAGATAATAAATCATTAGAGATATTTTGGTGACAGTGAGAAGGAACATAAAGATCTGATTATTCAGCTGTCTGTTATTATTTTTGCTGCACGTCCCTTCTATTCCTGTCTTACAGTAGAAATGAGCTAGAAACTCACTGTACAGAGCTGAGCACTCACTAATATGTCAGAGAGCCACAGGCACAGAAGGTCAGGTTTAAGGTCACACAGATGTTGCTTGCTTTTCACCAGAGACACTGCGTGCTGTGTGTGAGACGCTGGTCACAAAACCCTGACTTCCTTCATTCCAGCTCCCCAGGGGAATCAAGAGTTAAACTGACTTGAAACCCCAAATGATTTGGATAGAACATACAGCTTTAAACAACTTTCCAATTTACTTCTATTATCAAATTTGCTTCATTCTTTTGGTATTCTTTGTTGAAGGAGCAATTATGCACTACTGGGAGCTAGCTGAGCATATCACGTGGGCCAATGACAAGAGGCATATATGTCCAGCATCCAAGCTTTCAGTAGTGCACTGGTGCTTCTGAGCCTACCTAGAAATACCAAAGGATACCAAAAGATCAAAGCAAATTAGATGATAGAAGTAAAATAGAAAGTTGTTTAAAATTGTATGTTCTATCTCAGTCATGAAAGCTTAATTTTGGGCTGCAAATTAGGCAAACACTGTGAAGCATGTAGCAGGGTCAGGGTTCCGGGTTCCTCCACAGCCTCTTTAAATTACAGATAAAGCAGGCAATACCAATACTGAACAAAGTGGGGTATTTTTTTATTACTTTTAATAGTTAAACCTCTAATGGAGAAGCACATTTTAAATTTGTTGTCTTTGAAAATATTCTGTAACTTTTTTCGAATATAGAATTTCCCCCCATGCCCAGTAATGTCTGTTAGACAGGGTAGCAAGTAATGTAAAAATAAAGAGAATATTGCTTAAAGGCACGGTGTATTTACACTATAATATGTCAGCCATAACCAGTTTGAGGACCACGTTATGGTCTATAATCTCCAGCTCCTGTCTCACACATGGAACAAATTAGTGTCCCTTGCATGTAATTAGTGTCCCAGATCATACACCGCATGGTCACGGCCCCCAGTCACTGTCCCACATGTGTCTGTCTCTTTTATTACAGTAAATCACAAACAATTTGTGTCTAGGTACAACAGGGCTGTCACTATGAAGCAATATTATATTATAACCAAATTCACAGTTAGATTGTGATAATGTGCACAATTTATTTCTCTTTTTGCTTAACAATATGTTACCAAAGTTGCCTAGCAGCCACCTATGTCCCTGAAAGGGTTAATTGTGTGATTATCAATTAACCCACCCCTTCTTATTAGAGATTGTTAAAAACACAACCAAGGTATAGGTGCACAGGATCACTGCTTTTAAATGCATCACATAGTAAAATGTTTTAGAACATGATTCACCTATGGGGTTAGCAGGGTTGCCAGGTGTCTAGTATTTTAGTAGGATGTCCAGTAAAATCTTCACAAAAATACTGGATAATTCAATGCCCACTTTTTTTTAAAGTGTCTTAGTTTTAGCTAAATGTCAAGACCCCCCTATGCCTCAATGCATTACAAATATACAGCAGGAGGAAGTGAGAGTCAGTCAAGGGGTCAAATCATTTCTGTTTACGTGTTACTATCAGCAACATAGGTAAGATGGCTGCTCTGTTGTGCAAAATATATATGGTGGGATCAAGAGTGGAGACTAAGTTAGAGCTTTGGGGGGGGAGCATTGTGTGACACTATCTACCATCGTGCTCAGTCACCCACAGATTGTACACTATTTTTGTGGGGGGCAGCTAGGAGCCCTACAGGTAAGTTTTTCTGGCTTGGCCATAACTTTTTCATATAAGTGTGAGAATAGTATGCAGGTAACTGGTTTATCTTGGCTGAACGTTGTCCTTGCACTATGGTTGCCAACTGTGCTTCATAAAAATACAACCTATAGGTCACTGTGCACAGCTGATAGCTGGGGGTCACACATGATCACCCCAAAAGCTCAATCTTAGGACTCACGCTTGATTCCATCATGTATATTTTTCACAACTGAGCAGTCATTTTATCCCCTGGTTGTCAGTAACACACATACACAATAGTGATTTAAACCCCTTGACTGCAATGAGCACATACACACAGAAATGGTTTAACACCCCCTTGGCTGCCTGTGACACATATAATAGAAAATTAATTGTGTTACTTCTTTTTGGGTCATATTTCTAATGCATAGTGGCTCTTTAAATTGTCTTTACACACGGTACTTAAAAAATACTGGACATTTTACCGGACACCCAGCTAAAATACTGTTTGGTTGAATACTGGACACCTGGCAACCCTACCTTGCAAACAATTAGATACAATATTTTAGCAAACTTTGCAGCTCAGGAATATACACCTTTAAAAATCGTCTGCAGTGTTGGGAGCAGATATCCTCACTTATTCATTCTAATGTTTGCTGGGGGGGGTTTCTCACCTGTTGTTAAACACCAAAATTGTCTCCTCAAAATCAAGAACTACATTCTACAGCATTTTCCTGCTAATTCCTTGCCCACCCTGACAGCTGCCCTAATGATTCCCTGATTGACTCTTCCTTCCTGCAACAAGGTATACACTTCTATTATTCCACTCGCAAGACCCCTTTCTGCACCACATCTCAGGAATTCATTACTATGCACCATCTGACAAGCTTCAAATATTTCCCCAAAACTCTTGTCTTCAAAGCAGCTTATGGCCCAGTCAGTTATCGCTCTGACACCAGCTGTCTGCCCAGCCCCACTGTCCCCTCTTGCACCTGTGTGACCAGCTGTCCCCTCACATTCCTCTGCACCTTGTTCCTCACTAAACTGTAAAGCAGCAGCAATAGGGCTATGTATCAGTTTGTCTCTGTGTATTAGCTGCAGCTGTATATTTATTGTCTATACATGACTAGGGCTATAGTGACATGTTATGTATCAGTTTGTCTCTGTGTATTAGCTGCAGCTGTATATTTATTGTCTATACATGACTAGGGCTATAGTGACATGTTATGTATCAGTTTGTCTCTGTGTATTAGATACAGCTGTATATTTATTGTTTATACATGACTAGGGCTATAGTGACATGTTATGTATCAGTTTGTCTCTGTGTATTAGCTGCAGCTGTATATTTATTGTCTATACATGACTAGAGCTATAGTGACATGTTATGTATCAGTGTGTCTATGTGTATTAGATACAGCTGTATATTTATTGTCTATACATGACTAGGGCTATAGTGACATGTTATGTATCAGTTTGTCTCTGTGTATTAGATACAGCTGTATATTGTCTATACATGACTAGGGCTATAGTGACATGTTATGTATCAGTTTGTCTCTGTGCATTAGCTGCAGCTGTATATTTATGGTCTATACATGACTAGGGCTATAGTGACATGTTATGTATCAGTTTGTCTCTGTGTATTAGATACAGCTGTATATTGTCTATACATGACTAGGGCTATAGTGACATGTTATGTATCAGTTTGTCTCTGTGTATTAGATACAGCTGTATATTGTCTATACATGACTAGGGCTATAGTGACATGTTATGTATCAGTTTGTCTCTGTGTATTAGATACAGCTGTATATTGTCTATACATGACTAGGGCTATAGTGACATGTTATGTATCAGTTTGTCTCTGTGTATTAGATACAGCTGTATATTTATTGTCTATACATGACTAGGGCTATAGTGACATGTTATGTATCAGTTTGTCTCTGTGTATTAGATACAGCTGTATATTGTCTATACATGACTAGGGCTATAGTGACATGTTATGTATCAGTTTGTCTCTGTGTATTAGATACAGCTGTATATTGTCTATACATGACTAGGGCTATAGTGACATGTTATGTATCAGTTTGTCTCTGTGTATTAGATACAGCTGTATATTGTCTATACATGACTAGGGCTATAGTGACATGTTATGTATCAGTTTGTCTCTGTGTATTAGCTGCAGCTGTATATTGTCTATACATGACTAGGGCTATAGTGACATGTTATGTATCAGTTTGTCTCTGTGTATTAGATACAGCTGTATATTGTCTATACATGACTAGAGCTATAGTGACATGTTATGTATCAGTTTGTCTGTGTATTAGATACAGCTGTATATTTATTGTCTATACATGACTAGGGCTATAGTGACATGTTATGTATCAGTTTGTCTCTGTGTATTAGATACAGCTGTATATTTATTGTCTATACATGACTAGGGCTATAGTGACATGTTATGTATCAGTTTGTCTCTGTGTATTAGCTGCAGCTGTATATTTATTGTCTATACATGACTAGGGCTATAGTGACATGTTATGTATCAGTTTGTCTCTATGTATTATTAGCTGCAGCTGTATATTTATTGTCTATACATGACTAGGGCTATAGTGACATGTTAGGTATCAGTTTGTCTCTGTGTATTAGATACAGCTGTATATTTATTGTCTATACATGACTAGGGCTATAGTGACATGTTATGTATCAGTTTGTCTCTGTGTATTAGCTGCAGCTGTATATTTATTGTCTATACATGACTAGGGCTATAGTGACATGTTATGTATCAGTTTGTCTCTGTGTATTAGCTGCAGCTGTATATTTATTGTCTATACATGACTAGGGCTATAGTGACATGTTATGTATCAGTTTGTCTCTGTGTATTAGCTGCAGCTGTATATTTATTGTCTATACATGACTAGGGCTATAGTGACATGTTATGTATCAGTTTGTCTCTGTGTATTAGCTGCAGCTGTATATTTATGGTCTATACATGCCTAGAGCTATAGTGACATGTTATGTATCAGTTTGTCTCTGTGTATTAGATACAGCTGTATATTTATTGTCTATACATGACTAGGGCTATAGTGACATGTTATGTATCAGTTTGTCTCTGTATTAGATACAGCTGTACATTTATTGTCTATACATGACTAGGGCTATAGTGACATGTTATGTATCAGTTTGTCTCTGTGTATTAGATACAGCTGTATATTTATTGTCTATACATGACTAGGGCTATAGTGACATGTTATGTATCAGTTTGTCTCTGTGTATTAGATACAGCTGTATATTTATTGTGTATACATGACTAGGGCTATAGTGACATGTTATGTATCAGTTTGTCTGTGTATTAGATACAGCTGTATATTTATTGTCTATACATGACTAGGGCTATAGTGACATGTTATGTATCAGTTTGTCTCTGTGTATTAGCTGCAGCTGTATATTTATTGTCTATACATGACTAGAGCTATAGTGACATGTTATGTATCAGTTTGTATTTGTGTATTAGCTGCAGCTGTATATTTATTGTCTATACATGACTAGGGCTATAGTGACATGTTATGTATCAGTGTGTCTCTGTGTATTAGCTGCAGCTGTATATTTATTGTCTATACATGACTAGGGCTATAGTGACATGTTATGTATCAGTTTGTCTCTATGTATTATTAGATACAGCTGTATATTTATTGTCTATACATGACTAGGGCTATAGTGACATGTTATGTATCAGTGTGTCTCTGTGTATTAGCTGCAGCTGTATATTTATTGTCTATACATGACTAGGGCTATAGTGACATGTTATGTATCAGTTTGTCTCTGTGTATTATTAGATACAGCTGTATATTTATTGTCTATACATGACTAGGGCTATAGTGACATGTTATGTATCAGTGTGTCTCTGTGTATTAGATACAGCTGTATATTTATTGTCTATACATGACTAGGGCTATAGTGACATGTTATGTATCAGTTTGTCTCTGTGTATTAGATACAGCTGTATATTTATTGTATATACATGACTAGGGCTATAGTGACATGTTATGTATCAGTTTGTCTCTGTGTATTAGCTGCAGCTGTATATTTATTTTCTATACCTGACTCATCCAGTATACAGTGACTCAGCGAGCTTTGCACCCCCTGCAGAACCCCTTTGTCATTCATTACATTACACAGCACACACTACAGGAACTACTGAAACATCTGGAGACATGTCTGCTGCTGGGTAATAATGTATGAATGTTTGTACAGCACCACAGCCATCGCTGGTGCTATAGACAGCTCTGCAGAACCTATTGGTGCTACAGAATGTTTGCAGCTTGTATTAAAGCTACACATCTCTGTAGTATTAGTATCCACACTACTGAGAGTGCTTTTTGTCTAAGATTCACTAAAGCCCCCTATTAATGTGAGACCCCTTAGTTAGCACTTCTAGTGATCAATTAGACCTGCACATTTGTGTAATGTTAATTTAACAACAGACCATTCTAGCTTACATATAAATGAGCGCTATTAATGTGTGTTTATATTTTTTTTCATTTAAAATTATATGTGCAGCCACCAGTCACCAGCTAGCTCTCAGAAGTGCCTACCTAGATATGGTTTTTTAAACAAAGGTTAACAGGAGAACGAAGTAAATAGAAGCAAACTGAATAGTGTCTTAAAAGTGCATCTCAATTTGAACAAAGTTTTGACTTTTATTTCTCCTTAAGCTAAGTTTATTGTACCTTTAATTAAGCAAGGTCTTATATGGAGCTGTTACCTTCTGTGTCAGGTTTAAGTTTTTAATCCACAGACAGGCTCACTTCCCAGTGTGGTGCTGGGTTTATAAACCATGGAAATCAAACTAAACAATCTGTGCACTGGATGTTCTGAGAGATCACACCGAAAGATTGTTCTGCAATGTCAGAGGCAAATGACACTTGACCATGATGTCACCAAAATATATCAGGTCAAATGCCTTAACTTATTAAAGGGACAGTCTATGCAATAGCAAACAGATCTCATTTGTGCATTTTATTATTACAACAATACTTGTTTGTAACTATGTGATTAACCCCTGCTAAGGTGTTAAACAGTTAAAGTCATGTACCAGGTGTGCTGCAGAGCCGGAGCAAGACATGACCAGTGATTTGTAAAGCACAAGTCCATAGCGCTGGGTACATGGGTCAGGGCACACAATGGCACTAATTAATGGTAAAAAAACAAAACAAACAGACTGAATACAATATAGCAAAGCACAAGGGTCCCCCTGAGAACAAGTTCAATCTACAGGAAGGGTGAGCAGCCAAAACGTATGGGGCAGCTTGTAATTTAGTTGTCACAGTGAGACAAAGCAGTTCAAGATTTATTTAGTCACTCAGAATGAAAAGGAGGGCTGTAAGTAAGCTCCATAACTAGATGGTTTCTGTAAGAACACTTTAAGCTGTGCAAGTAAAGTATCTGTCTGTTTCTTAACTGGGAAATCTATAAGTCAGGGCTTACACTGATTTACAAAAAGTGCTAATCTGGCAGTGAAGGGGTTACAAATGAAACCTCACTGATTGTCCATCACACAGGATGTGTCTGATACTTTAGTTATCTCCCTCAGCTGTTCTGCACCACCTGTTTGTCCCTCTCCCTATAATGCTGACATATCACAGGGAATCTCTATAATTAGTCCCAACCTTAGTCATCTATACAGACTACTAAAGGGTGCAATAAGGGGTTAAACCACTGATCACTTTTTAGGACGTCAACCTATAAATCAATTGAATGATCTCATCTGAAGTCTTCAGCTCACTGACCACCCACTCAAACAGGAGCTTTTCCACTGATGACATCATGTATAGACGTGACCTTATACTCCAGTCTCTCCCATGAGGTCTGCATCACATACACATATGAAAATCACATCTTCTAGACTGGACAATTCTATGCACATCCCATTCTGTCAACAATTCCAGTTTACAAATGAGTAAGCCCAAAAATAATGAAAACCAGAAACTGTTAAGTGGGACTTTACCTATGCATTTAACCGCACCACATTATACCTATTTAAGAAGACATGTGAGTGCTAATGTGAACAGGACATTTAGCTTCAACTTCAAAAAGTGCAATTTATTATTGTTGTTGTTATTATTGTTATTATTATTATTATTATTATTATTATTATTATTATTAAATGAATGTGTACATGTTATTCACTCCCTAGTAGTGGTCTCAGCATCCAAGAGATCAGCTGACTGGTGTGCATGCGCATGCGCAGCCGATTGTCTCTTGAGTCATTCATTTTAGACATGACGTGGAAGTTAAAATGAAGCTTTCATGTCACGTGTCTTGTGAACTACATGTATCACCTTGTTATAAACAAAATTGTGTACACTGCTGCCATATCATGCTCACAAACCATGCATGCTCCTGATACCTCAGTATGCTCTTATGGAAAGAGGTTTTATCAATAGAGACTAAAAGGTACATTTGATAAAGCAAGTAAAATTTACTTTACGTGACCCCCTTTAAATAACATGGATGTGATTCTACAAACATCATTATTAGTATTGTTTTATTTCAGCTCCATTCCATAATATTGCTGACTCTACAAAAAATAATCCTATATTTCCTTGAAGTCCACTACTAATGTCCCAAATAAAAACCCATTAATGAAAACAGTCCCCAGCACTAATCCTAGAAGCACTTGACTTGTGATCTTCCACTCCCCTGAATGTTTACCAGACAATGCCAGTCTTGTGTAGTTTATGGTGTAATGTGTGTGACGGTCACTTTACTAAAGTCTGTATAAACTCCTCTTCTGCTTCACTCTACAACAAGAGACATTGTACTAAACAACATTCTATTAGCCAATACTCATATGAAGAAAAGCTGTTTATATTTAAATTAAAACCGCAGTATTGGTTATGTACTCAACCTGTAGACTGTAAGCTCTTCGGAGCAGGGCGGCTCTTCCTCCAGTACTAGATTTGTTTAATTTGTTATTATTGTTTTTGTATCTTATCACAGATCCTTCTCATTGTATAGCCCTATCTCTGAACCCAGGGATACGGAATTCTTTGGCGCTATACAAATAAATCCTAATAATAATAATAATCATCATAATAATGTACTTCCTACTAACCCTCAGTATCTGATAAGGTAAACTGGCTTTGCTTCAGTAGTGGAGACGCTCATGCTTCCACAAACAGCTCAAGAACGCTTCTTTTTATTATTCATCACACACAGGAAGATGAGATTTAATAATAATAATAATAATTTTTTAAATGTGCTCATTTAAAGAAAGCAAAAATGTTGACTACAATGTCCTTTAAAAGAAAGCAATAAATAAATAATAAAATCTGTATACATCTGACATATGGGGTATTGGAAGAGACTCTTTAACCATGAGAGAAACTCTCAGTCTCTACAGAAATCTCCCCTTTTTCTACTAATGAGAGAACCCAATTACAATGTAACAGACCTAGGTTATTCCAGTTTATTAGCCAACTAATATCAATGAGAAACACCACCAGCTTCAGTCACCAACTACTATCACTAAAAAAGAACCTCCAGCATCTTCACTGAGACCTCCAGCATCTTCACTGAGACCTCCAGCATCTTCACTGATAGGCAATTTAATATCAATGAGAGACCTCCAGCATTTTCACTGGTAGGCAATTAATATCAATGAGAGACCTCCAGCATCTTCACTGATAGGCAATTAATATCAATGAGAGACCTCCAGCATCTTCACTGATAGGCAATTAATATCAATGAGAGACCTCCAGCATCTTCACTGATAGGCAATTAATATCAGTGAAAGACCTCCAGCATCTTCACTAATAAGCAATTCATATCAGTGAGAGACCTCCAGCATCTTCACTAATAGGCAATTCATATCAATGAGAGACCTCCAGCATCTTCACTGATAGGCAATTAATATCAATGAGAGACCTCCAGCATCTTCACTGATAGGCAATTAATATCAATGAGAGACCTCCAGCATCTTCACTGATAGGCAATTAATATCAATGAGAGACCTCCAGCATCTTCACTGATAGGCAATTAATATCAGTGAAAGACCTCCAGCATCTTCACTAATAAGCAATTCATATCAGTGAGAGACCTCCAGCATCTTCACTAATAGGCAATTCATATCAATGAGAGACCTCCAGCATCTTCACTGATAGGCAATTAATATCAATGAGAGACCTCCAGCATCTTCACTGATAGGCAATTCATATCAATGAGAGACCTCCAGCATCTTCACTAATAGGCAATTCATATCAATGAGAGACCTCCAGCATCTTCACTAATAGGCAATTAATATCAATGAGAGACCTCCAGCATCTTCACTAATAGGCAATTCATATCAATGAGAGACCTCCAGCATCTTCACTAATAGGCAATTAATATCAATGAGAGACCTCCAGCATCTTCACTGATAAGCAATTAATATCAATGAGAGATCTCAAGCATCTTCACTGATAGGCAATTAATATCAATGAGAGACCTCCAGCATCTTCACTGATAGGCAATTAATATCAGTGAGAGACCTCCAGCATCTTCACTGATAGGCAATTCATATCAGTGAGAGACCTCCAGCATCTTCACTGATAGGCAATTAATATCAGTGAGAGACATCCAGCATCTTCACTGATAGGCAATTAATATCAGTGAGAGACATCCAGCATCTTCACTGATAGGCAATTAATATCAGTGAGAGACATCCAGCATCTTCACTGATAGGCAATTAATATCAATGAGAGACCTCCAGCATCTTCACTGATAGACAATTAATATCAGTGAGAGACATCCAGCATCTTCACTGATAGGCAATTCATATCAGTGAGAGACATCCAGCATCTTCACTGATAGGCAATTCATATCAGTGAGACACCTCCAGCATCTTCACTGATAGGCAATTCATATCAGTGAGACACCTCCAGCATCTTCACTGATAAGCAATTAATATCAATGAGAGACCTCCAGCATCTTCACTGATAGACAATTAATATCAGTGAGAGACATCCAGCATCTTCACTGATAGGCAATTCATATCAGTGAGAGACCTCCAGCATCTTCACTGATAGGCAATTCATATCAGTGAGAGACCTCCAGCATCTTCACTGATAGGCAATTCATATCAGTGAGAGACCTCCAGCATCTTCACTGATAGGCAATTCATATCAGTGAGAGACCTCCAGCATCTTCACTGATAGACAATTAATATCAGTGAGAGACCTCCAGCATCTTCACTGATAGACAATTAATATCAGTGAGAGACCTCCAGCATCTTCACTGATAGGCAATTAATATCAGTGAGAGACCTCCAGCAATCATCTTCACTGATAGGCAATTAATATCAGTGAGAGACCTCCAGCAATCATCTTCACTGATAGGCAATTAATATCAGTGAGAGACCTCCAGCATCTTCACTGATAGACAATTAATATCAGTGAGAGACCTCCAGCATCTTCACTGATAGGCAATTAATATCAGTGAGAGACCTCCAGCAATCATCTTCACTGATAGGCAATTAATATCAGTGAGAGACCTCCAGCATCTTCACTGATAGGCAATTAATATCAGTGAGAGACCTCCAGCAATCATCTTCACTGATAGGCAATTAATATCAGTGAGAGACCTCCAGCAATCATCTTCACTGATAGGCAATTAATATCAGTGAGAGACCTCCAGCATCTTCACTGATAGGCAATTAATATCAGTGAGAGACCTCCAGCATCTTCACTGATAGGCAATTCATATCAGTGAGAGACCTCCAGCATCTTCACTGATAGGCAATTCATATCAGTGAGAGACTTCCAGCATCTTCACTGATAGGCAATTCATATCAGTGAGAGACCTCCAGCATCTTCACTGATGGGCAATTCATATCAGTGAGAGACCTCCAGCATCTTCACTGATAGGCAATTCATATCAGTGAGAGACACACCCTGTGTTACTAGAGAAATAACCAGTTACTATTAGGGATATAAACATCTTTAACAAAAGAAACACTCAGAGAATCCCAGTGAGACACCCAGCTTTCCCCATGGTTGGTGACACACATATCCACCATATCAGTGAAAGAAACAGTCAGCAGTAGATACAATGACTACCAAATTGCCAACCACTGCCAATGTGAGAGACTTTAGCAAATATCTGCTGGGATGTTCTACACAGCATTTTCCTACAGTCAGATGTTATCCATACATTTAACAGATGCAAACCTGCCCCCCACAACATGATGAGAAAGCATTATAAAATATATCTGAAAGTTCTAACATAAATATACATGCATACAACATATGAGACCATAAGAATATACACATGCATACTTACATACATAAGCAGATACATACACACGGACACTTACATACATACACACATGAACACTTACATGCACACATACAAACATACATACACACACACATACACATACACACATACACACACATACATAAGCACATAATATATATATATACATGCATACATAGACACATGAACACTTGCAAACATAAATACACACATACATAAGCACTTACATACACACATAAGCACATAATATATACATATATATATATATATGTACATGCATACATAGACACATGAACACTTACATACATATCTACATACACACAAACATACATAAGCACATACATACACGCACACACATACATAAGCACATACACACACAAGCACATACACACACACACATACATAAGCACATACATGCACATACATACACACACACACATACATACACACAAACATACATAAGCACATACATACACGCACACACATACATACACAAGCACATACATACACACACACACAAGCATACACATACATAAGCACATACATACACACACACATACATACACACACATACATAATAAGCACATAAAGTTTTCCCACTATTACAGCAAGCCCATGTACTCACCTATAGACACCAGCTTGATGTGCTCCCTGTCCAGGAACTCCAGGGCCACGGACACATTTTCCAGCTTCATCTGCCTGAAGTTGGGTCTGGAGTGATACTTTCTATACATCTTCTTTTGGCTGAGCACCTCCAGCAGAGCGATGAGTTTGAGTCCATCAGTCAGGTCCTTCTGCAGGTCCCCTATGCGCTTGTTCATGCACTTGAGGTGCTCATTGCACCACCTGGTGAAGGTGTTCTGTTGGATCTTCTTCCAGGGGGCGTCCTCTGCCAGGTCCTTCTCGGTGGCTGGCATCTCCTCAGAGTCCGTGCCTTGGTACAGATCCGGCTGCTCGTAATAATCGTTTGTGCTCATGATGGCTCGGGCTGGGAGCTTTATATATGGGGATCAGCAAGAGGAAAAAAGGGTGGAGAGAGACAGAAAGTGTGCTGGGACTTCTGGATCCTGAGCCCACACTGTGAAATCAACTTCAAGCTGCTCAAACCAACCTCAACAATCAGATTAGTTCCCTTATTATTTGTCCAGTGCCTGGAAAGTGTGAGAAGTTTCTTGGCAAGCCCTGGTTCACTCTCTGGCCACAGCTGATCCGGAGCACCTTTACTTTCCTGTTTCCCTTTGCTGGCTCTTTTGCTTGGGATGTGCAGAACTTCAGAGCAGAGTTTGTGTTGGAGAAAAGTCAGGAAACAACAACAATAATAAAAGAAACTATTGAGATAGAAGAAGTAGCAGCAGCAGAAGAGAGAAGTCCCTGGGGGGTCCCAGTAGAGAAGGAGAGAGCTGGAGACTCTGGATGAAAAGTGTGCAGCTGAGGATGGAGTTGGTTTTAAAGAAAGCTGATGCCCCCTCCCTCTCCCCCACTCCCTCCCCAGCGTCAGAGGCCTGGACTCCCAGGAATGCTTGTGCCATGACCATATACAACTAACAGGAGGATTTTCCTAATCCCCAGTGTGATAGTGAGCAGGGGCTGATTGGGTGCTAATGATAGCAGGGTCTGGGATTGGCTAAACCTGGCCCAGCTCACACTGCTTGTTACATCTCTGTATTTTTAGATACCCCATGTCAGGGAGGTCTGGGGGGGGGGGGGGTGTCTGGGGGTCTTACAACACAAGTTAACAAAAGCAGCAGATGTAATGCAAGGGGAGATCCTAAATGAATCACCTCTCAGAAACAGCCCACCATTAACCCTTTCTGTAGAAAGAAGTGACCATTAACCCATTAATGTATAATACAGAGCACAACGTGTGTATTGATACTTCTTGTGCCATTTACTCTCACACATATTTATATCTGTAGCTTTGGATGACAAGCAATATAGGCGTTAGGGAAACTATAATGCACTTTATGTGACACCCCTGATCACTGATATCATTATATTGTGACAAGTAGTGATGCCTTTTATTGGGCTAATAGTCCATATTAAATGACAAACTTTTCCACTCTTCTGCGTTCCTGAAGCAAAACTGTTCAATTTTATTGAGCAAACTAATTAAAACTAAAACATATAAATGTGATTATGTGTGTACAACTGATCAGTACAGAGATGTGACAGAGAGGGGACAATATCAAAAGCTTCTATTTAAAAGGGATATTCTACCAATATTTTTAAATTTGTATCTATCTCATATCTATCTATCTATCTATCTATCTATCTATCTATCATCTATCTATCTATCATTTATCTATCTCAAATCTATTGCATATCTTTCTATCTATCACTCTCATATCTATCTAGCTATCTCATATCTATCTATCTATCTATCTATCTATCTATCTATCTATCTTTCTGCCTATCTATCTATCTATCTATCTATCTATCTATCTATCTGTATATCTGTCTATCTATCACATATCCATCTATATATCTATGTATCTATCTCTTCTGCGTTCCTAAAGCAATACCGTTCAATTTTATTGAGCAAACTAATTAAAACTAAAATATGTGTGTACAATTGTTCAGTACTTAGATAAGACAGAGAAGGTAAAATCTCAAAAGCTTCTATTTAAAAGGGATATTCTACCAATATTTTTAAATTTGTATCTATCTCATATCTATCTATTTATCTATCTATCATCTATCTATCTATCATTTATCTATCTCAAATCAATTGCATATCTTTCTATCTATCTATCTATCACTCATATCTATCTAGCTATCTCATATCTATCTATCTATCTATCTATCTATCTATCTATTTAACTTTCTGCCTATCTATCTATCCATCCATCTGTCTATCTATCTATCTGTATATCTTTCTATCTATCACATATCTATCTATCTATCTATCTATCTATATATCTATGTATCTATCTATCTATCTATCTATCTCTTCTGCGTTCCTAAAGCAATACCGTTCAATTTTATTGAGCAAACTAATTAAAACTAAAATGTGTGTACAATTGTTCAGTACTTAGATAAGACAGAGAAGGTAAAATCTCAAAAGCTTCTATTTAAAAGGGATATTCTACCAATATCTTTGAATTTCTATCTATCTATCTATCTATCTATCATCATTCAATCTCATATCTATCTATCTATCTACTACCTACCTCTCTGCCTGTCTTACTCATATCTATCTATCTATCTATCTATCTATCTATCTATCTATCTATCTATTTATCTATCTATCTATCTATGTATTTGTGGCAAACCTAGCCACTTCTGGACTATAACGTAAGAAAGGTTGTCTGTGACAGACCCTTCGGTCAGGACTGAAAGTGTTAACTTTATTTTCTAACCACAAGTGGCTGGCTCCAGCTACAATCTAATTAATGCTTAGCATTCTATTGTTTGATCACCCCCAGAGAGAAACGCCTAAGTGATAAGGAGAGTCAAGAGTGTCCTGTGGTTGAAGTGTTTAAGTAATATAATCCTATTGTATCATGTCAAGGGCGCTTCTCCCTTTTATCTAATGTACAACATTCTTTCAACCCCCATCTGGGGGGGGGTCAAAAACCTGTATAAATCTGTGTGCTGCCTTCAAATAAAGTATTATTCTGTTTAAAACCTGAAAACTGGCTGGGTTGTGAATTGCTGATTCCCTATGCAGGACATTGTTCCCTGGTGTTAACCCTTGGTATCCGGTTGGTACCGTTACAATTGGTGGCAAGCGACGGAATGAACCTTATCGCCCAGAAGAGCAACTACACAAGCCAGTAACCTCAGGAAGAGGGGGATTACTACAATACTGACTAAGATGGAAGGAGTACCAGGGACCGAAGTGAATGGAGATGGATTATTCTAAGCTAAAGAGACAAACGTAAAAGGAACTGCTAGAAGCCAGGGGAAAGATAGGCAGCAGCAAACCCAAGGCTATATTAATTGCTGAGCTGATGGAGGGAGACAGAGCTCGCAGCGCTACGCCTCCAGCAGCCATGGAGGAGACCCTATACCAGAGGGAAATGAGGACCAGGCTGGAATTTTTACCCCAACCTGTACCACGGGATATGCTATCCGTGGTAATGGCAGATGTGCAGGAGTACGTGATGGCACACAGTCCGCGGAATGCATCCTCCCGAGCAGAATCCATTTTGGACGCACTCAGCAACCCAGTAAGACCCAAAATCCCATACCATGCATTTAAAATGTTTTGTGAGGAGAAGGATGAGATTGATGGGTATTTACAGGATTTTGAGAGACTGTGCGAGTTACATGATTTGGAGCAGTCCGTATGGGTGCCGGTGCTAGCAGGCAAGCTAGCCGGTAGGGCAGCGGAAGCGTATCGCGCTGTACCCAGGGAGGACAGCAAGGATTACGCTAAAGTGAAGAGAGCGATCTTGGAAAGATATGCCATTACCTCAGAGGCATACCGGCGCAAGTTTAGAGGCCTGCGCAAGCCAGAAAGAGATTCCCATGCAGAGTGGGCCCACAAGCTGGATCAAGCATCTCAGGGGTGGATACAGGCCAGCCAAGCTACCACCATGGAAGAATTGCGACAACTGATGCTGTTGGAGCAATTCTTTAACGGCTTGTCCCCAGAAGCCCAAGAATGGGTGAGAGATCGAAAACCCCTCACCTTAACCGAAGCAGCCAGATTAGCAGACCAGCATTTTGATGCCAGGAGGCACCATGGACTACAGCCTAACAACGGACGGGCTAATATACAATGCCACACCTGCAAGCAGTGGGGACATATGGCACGTGAGTGCACCCAAAATCGGAGCAGACAAGCTTGGAACCAGGTCAGACAGAACCTGGCCCCAAGGGCGGCTGCTCACCATTACCAAACGGAGCCAGCCGCTCATGAGGTGTTGAGCACCCAAGCCGAGGAACCCCTGGGAATTCTGCATGAGGTGATGTCGGTCCAGGGACTTCGGGATTCGGGAGCTACTTTAACCCTGATAGCTCCCCATTTGGTGCCGGATACAGCACCCACTGGCGGATCCGTGGCAGTACGAGGGGCAGGGGGAGCAGTATACCGATTGCCCACTGCTAGAGTGGAGTACAGACCCCCAGTCACCCCAGCAGCTGCCAGTTACCATCCCCCGGCGCACCGCTATACCACACGGCCTCCGGCCACGAACTACCCTCAGAGAGCCCGGTTCAATTCGCGGGGCTACTCACAACCTATTCGGTGCTTTGGATGTAAGCAACTAGGGCACAAAAGACCAGAGTGTCCCCTAAACGCAGCGAATCAAGCACAGTCCTGGAGAAGACCCGCTGGCGGAATCCCACATAATCCTCAGCCTGTGGCCCGCTACGTAGAGGCGCCAGAATGCTGGGGCAGCCTACATGAAGCAGACCCCGTGCAAGCTGCCCACCGGAATAACCGGCAACGGGTTAAAGTGAATGGGAAGGAGGTCAGTTGTCTACGGGATACTGGTGCTACCATGACCTTGCTTCAAGAGAACTTGGTGCCTGAGAAACAGCACACTGGAGACACTGTGGCTGTGAGGGTAGCAGGGGGCACTGTGTTCCGCATACCTGTTGCCAGGGTACATTTGGATTGGGGAGTGGGCGCTAGACTTGTGAATGTGGGGGTCAAGAAGGACTTACCTGCTGATGTTCTCCTTGGAAATGACTTGGCCCCCCTTGTTTCTGCCTATGCTCCCATGGATCCCGCTAATGTTAACCCTGTGACTACCCAAGCCCAGTCCCTCCGGGAAGAGACGCTTCCATGTTTGGGGTGGGGGCAGTACTGAGCCAAGTTGGAGCAGATGGCGGAGAACACCCCGTAGCTTACTTGAGCCGAAAGTTGTTGCCCCGGACATCCCCAAGCCGATCCGTTGGGATCAGACTGTGTATGCCGGCTTGGTTCTGGGGGAGCATTGTGGCAAACCTAGCCACTTCTGGACTATAACGTAAGAAAGGTTGTCTGTGACAGACCCTTCGGTCAGGACTGAAAGTGTTAACTTTATTTTCTAACCACAAGTGGCTGGCTCCAGCTACAATCTAATTAATGCTTAGCATTCTATTGTTTGATCACCCCCAGAGAGAAACGCCTAAGTGATAAGGAGAGTCAAGAGTGTCCTGTGGTTGAAGTGTTTAAGTAATATAATCCTATTGTATCATGTCAAGGGCGCTTCTCCCTTTTATCTAATGTACAACATTCTTTCAACCCCCATCTGGGGGGGGGGTCAAAAACCTGTATAAATCTGTGTGCTGCCTTCAAATAAAGTATTATTCTGTTTAAAACCTGAAAACTGGCTGGGTTGTGAATTGCTGATTCCCTATGCAGGACATTGTTCCCTGGTGTTAACCCTTGGTATCCGGTTGGTACCGTTACAGTATTTAAATATCTGCATATCTATCTATCTATCTATCATTTATCTATCTATCTATCTATTTATTTATCTGTCTATCTATCTCATATATTTTATCTATCTATCTATCTATCTGTCTATCAATATATGTATTTATTTAGCAAATGTGTGTATCTGCATGTGCACATAACTCAGTGTGTCTGTATCCAGCAGATGTGTGTATCTGCATGTGCACATAACTCAGTGTGTCTGTATGCAGCAGATGTGTGTATCTGCATGTGCACATAACTCAGTGTGTCTGTACCTAGCAGATGTGTGTATCTGCATGTGCACGTAACTCAGTGTGTCTGTACCTAGCAGATGTGTGTATCTGCATGTGCACGTAACTCAGTGTGTCTGTATCCAGCAGATGTGTGTATCTGCATGTGCACGTAACTCAGTGTGTCTGTATCCAGCAGAAGTGTGCATCTGCATGTGCACGTAACTCAGTGTGTCTGTACCTAGCAGATGTGTGTATCTGCATGTGCACATAACTCAGTGTGTCTGTACCTAGCAGATGTGTGTATCTGCATGTGCACATAACCCAGTGTGTCTGTATGCAGCAGATGTGTGTATCTGCATGTGCACATAACTCAGTGTGTCTGTACCTAGCAGATGTGTGTATCTGCATGTGCACATAACTCAGTGTGTCTGTGCCTAGCAGATGTGTGTATCTGCATGTGCACATAACCCAGTGTGTTGTACCTAGCAGATGTGTGTATCTGCATGTGCACATAACTCATTGTGTCTGTATCCAGCAGATGTGTGTATCTGCATGTGCACGTAACTCAGTGTGCCTGTACCTAGCAGATGTGTGTATCTGCATGTGCACATAACTCAGTGTGTCTGTATCCAGCAGAAATGTGTATCTGCATGTGCATGTAACTCAGTGTGTCTGTATCCAGCAGAAATGTGTATCTGCATGTGCACATAACTCAGTGTGTCTGTATCCAGCAGAAATGTGTATCTGCATGTGCACGTAACTTAGTGTGTCTGTATCCAGCAGAAATGTGTATCTGCATGTGCACATAACTCAGTGTGTCTGTATCCAGCAGAAATGTGTATCTGCATGTGCACATAACTCAGTGTGTATGTATCCAGCAGATGTGTGTATCTGCATGTGCACGTAACTCAGTGTGTCTGTATCCAGCAGAAATGTGTATCTGCATGTGCACATAACTCAGTGTGTCTGTATCCAGCAGAAATGTGTATCTGCATGTGCACATAACTCAGTGTGTCTGTATCCAGCAGATGTGTGTATCTGCATGTGCACATAACTCAGTGTGTCTGTATCCATCAGATGTGTGTATCTGCATGTGCACATAACTCAGTGTGTCTGTACCTAGCAGATGTGTGTATCTGCATGTGCACGTAACTCAGTGTGTCTGTATCCAGCAGATGTGTGTATCTGCATGTGCACGTAACTCAGTGTGTCTGTATCCAGCAGAAATGTGTATCTGCATGTGCACATAACTCAGTGTGTCTGTATCCAGCAGAAATGTGTATCTGCATGTGCACATAACTCAGTGTGTCTGTATCCAGCAGAAATGTGTATCTGCATGTGCACATAACTCAGTGTGTCTGTACCTAGCAGATGTGTGTATCTGCATGTGCACATAACTCAGTGTGTCTGTATCCAGCAGATGTGTGTATCTGCATGTGCACATAACTCAGTGTGTCTGTATCCAGCAGATGTGTGTATCTGCATGTGCACATAACTCAGTGTGTCTGTACCTAGCAGATGTGTGTATCTGCATGTGCACATAACTCAGTGTGTCTGTACCTAGCAGATGTGTGTATCTGCATGTGCACATAACTCAGTGTGTCTGTATCCAGCAGATGTCTGTATCTGCATGTGCACATAACTCAGTGTGTCTGTATCCAGCAGATGTGTGTATCTGCATGTGCACATAACTCAGTGTGTCTGTATGCAGCAGATGTGTGTATCTGCATGTGCACATAACTCAGTGTGTCTGTATCCAGCAGATGTGTGTATCTGCATGTGCACATAACTCAGTGTGTCTGTATCCAGCAGATGTGTGTATCTGCATGTGCACGTAACTCAGTGTGCCTGTACCTAGCAGATGTATGTATATGCATGTGCACATAACTCAGTGTGTCTGTATCTAGAAGACGTGTGTATCTGCATGTGCACATAACTCAGTGTGTCTGTATCCAGCAGAAATGTGTATCTGCATGTGCACATAACTCAGTGTGTCTGTATCCAGCAGAAATGTGTATCTGCATGTGCACGTAACTCAGTGTGTCTGTATCCAGCAGAAATGTGTATCTGCATGTGCACATAACTCAGTGTGTCTGTATCCAGCAGAAATGTGTATCTGCATGTGCACATAACTCAGTGTGTCTGTATCCAGCAGATGTGTGTATCTGCATGTGCACGTAACTCAGTGTGTCTGTATCCAGCAGAAATGTGTATCTGCATGTGCACGTAACTCAGTGTGTCTGTATCCAGCAGAAATGTGTATCTGCATGTGCACATAACTCAGTGTGTCTGTATCCAGCAGAAATGTGTATCTGCATGTGCACATAACTCAGTGTGTCTGTATCCAGCAGATGTGTGTATCTGCATGTGCACGTAACTCAGTGTGTCTGTATCCAGCAGAAATGTGTATCTGCATGTGCACATAACTCAGTGTGTCTGTATCCAGCAGATGTGTGTATCTGCATGTGCACATAACTCAGTGTGTCTGTACCTAGCAGATGTGTGTATCTGCATGTGCACATAACTCAGTGTGTCTGTATCCAGCAGATGTGTGTATCTGCATGTGCACATAACTCAGTGTGTCTGTATCCAGCAGATGTGTGTATCTGCATGTGCACATAACTCAGTGTGTCTGTACCCAGCAGATGTGTGTATCTGCATGTGCACATAACTCAGTGTGTCTGTATCCAGCAGATGTGTGTATCTGCATGTGCACATAACTCAGTGTGTCTGTATCCAGCAGATGTGTGTATCTGCATGTGCACATAACTCAGTGTGTCTGTACCTAGCAGATGTGTGTATCTGCATGTGCACATAACTCAGTGTGTCTGTATCCAGCAGATGTGTGTATCTGCATGTGCACATAACTCAGTGTGTCTGTATCCAGCAGATGTGTGTATCTGCATGTGCACATAACTCAGTGTGTCTGTACCTAGCAGATGTGTGTATCTGCATGTGCACATAACTCAGTGTGTCTGTATCCAGCAGATGTGTGTATCTGCATGTGCACATAACTCAGTGTGTCTGTATCCAGCAGATGTGTGTATCTGCATGTGCACATAACTCAGTGTGTCTGTACCTAGCAGATGTGTGTATCTGCATGTGCACATAACTCAGTGTGTCTGTATCCAGCAGATGTGTGTATCTGCATGTGCACATAACTCAGTGTGTCTGTACCTAGCAGATGTGTGTATCTGCATGTGCACATAACTCAGTGTGTCTGTACCTAGCAGATGTGTGTATCTGCATGTGCACGTAACTCAGTGTGTCTGTATCCAGCAGATGTGTGTATCTGCATGTGCACATAACTCAGTGTGTCTGTATCGAGCAGATGTGTGTATCTGCATGTGCACATAACTCAGTGTGTCTGTACCTAGCAGATGTGTGTATCTGCATGTGCACATAACTCAGTGTGTCTGTATCCAGCAGATGTGTGTATCTGCATGTGCACATAACTCAGTGTGTCTGTACCTAGCAGATGTGTGTATCTGCATGTGCACATAACTCAGTGTGTCTGTATCCAGCAGAAATGTGTATCTGCATGTGCACGTAACTCAGTGTGTCTGTATCCAGCAGAAAAGTGTATCTGCATGTGCACATAACTCAGTGTGTCTGTATCCAGCAGATGTGTGTATCTGCATGTGCACATAACTCAGTGTGTCTGTACCTAGCAGATGTGTGTATCTGCATGTGCACATAACTCAGTGTGTCTGTATCCAGCAGAAATGTGTATCTGCATGTGCACGTAACTCAGTGTGTCTGTATCCAGCAGAAAAGTGTATCTGCATGTGCACATAACTCAGTGTGTCTGTATCCAGCAGATGTGTGTATCTGCATGTGCACATAACTCAGTGTGTCTGTACCTAGCAGATGTGTGTATCTGCATGTGCACATAACTCAGTGTGTCTGTATCCAGCAGAAATGTGTATCTGCATGTGCACATAACTCAGTGTGTCTGTATCCAGCAGATGTGTGTATCTGCATGTGCACATAACTCAGTGTGTCTGTATCCAGCAGATGTGTGTATCTGCATGTGCACATAACTCAGTGTGTCTGTACCTAGCAGATGTGTGTATCTGCATGTGCACATAACTCAGTGTGTCTGTATCCAGCAGATGTGTGTATCTGCATGTGCACATAACTCAGTGTGTCTGTATCCAGCAGATGTGTGTATCTGCATGTGCACATAACTCAGTGTGTCTGTACCTAGCAGATGTGTGTATCTGCATGTGCACATAACTCAGTGTGTCTGTATCCAGCAGATGTGTGTATCTGCATGTGCACATAACTCAGTGTGTCTGTACCTAGCAGATGTGTGTATCTGCATGTGCACATAACTCAGTGTGTCTGTACCTAGCAGATGTGTGTATCTGCATGTGCACGTAACTCAGTGTGTCTGTATCCAGCAGATGTGTGTATCTGCATGTGCACATAACTCAGTGTGTCTGTATCCAGCAGATGTGTGTATCTGCATGTGCACATAACTCAGTGTGTCTGTACCTAGCAGATGTGTGTATCTGCATGTGCACATAACTCAGTGTGTCTGTATCCAGCAGATGTGTGTATCTGCATGTGCACATAACTCAGTGTGTCTGTACCTAGCAGATGTGTGTATCTGCATGTGCACATAACTCAGTGTGTCTGTATCCAGCAGAAATGTGTATCTGCATGTGCACGTAACTCAGTGTGTCTGTATCCAGCAGAAAAGTGTATCTGCATGTGCACATAACTCAGTGTGTCTGTATCCAGCAGATGTGTGTATCTGCATGTGCACATAGCTGATCGTGCCTGTACCTAGGTTTTGGTTTTGTAATAAAATGAATTAATAGGACATATGGAGCTAGATCACAAGTGATAGTGCAGGTTGTGTTATGTTTCTGTATCACCTAAAGCACTGTTTTATCGAGTCCTATTGTTTTAATGGATAGCACAACACAAGGCACGTGCTCACCAGTCTCAGCCTGGTACCTGAGGTAGCTGAAAAGGAGCAGATCTCTATGTCAATAATATATATAGGGGGCTATTTATGATCAGCGGATCATAGACATCGCTGAATGCGGACAGCAATACGCTCTCTGCATTCAGCATTGCACCAGAAGCTCTTGTGAACTGCTTGTGCAACGCCGCCCCCTGCAGATTCGCGGCCGCTAGCAGGGGGTGTGAATCAACCCGATCAACCCGACGGACCTTGATAAATGGGCCCATAGTGTAACATTTCACTTGCTAGGTCTAAAGAATTCCCTCTGAGGGGCACGGGGAAAATTAGTTTATTCCTAAATATTAGTATCAGATTGTTTTAAACGTTCGGTTCGACCAAATTTCATTTATTCAGGTATTTAGTTCAGACGAACAGCTAATATAACAGCTAATATAGACAATTAATATTAAGAAAAATCTCACTTTATAACATTCAAACAATTAAAAGAACCGTCCATAACATCAGTCATTAGTAATTCTATAGCAGGATTGTTAAGGGGACAAATGAATGGTAAGCAGAGGTAAAGTCTAGCGGGAACACATGGGAACGGAGTTTCTGCACTATTTTTGCAGGAGGAACTAAGTTTAGTAAACACTGCTGCTGCTGCTGTGAGGAGCTGGGGCACAGTCTGGTTAGAGGGATAGTGAGATCCTCTAGTAATGGGCAGTAACACTTCCTACAATACACTAAATGCAAGCCTGTCAGCGATCCTGTGTGGGTTATTTAGCTCCCCTCAGGGGGTGGTGGGTGAGCTTTCTAGGGTTACCTGTTTTTATTGTTTGAAGTAAAGGTTATGTTTTAACCAGCATTTACTCATATTAGTGCTATAAACCCTTTTGTTTGCCCTATCTTTTTCTTGAGGTAATTTGTAAAAGTATAATTACACTTATAATAACACCATCTAATAAAAATTGTTAAAAACATTTCACAAAAAAGTTATAAGGGATCAAAGATATGAGGTCTCAGGTGTTACAAAAAAAAGCCAGTAAAGGGCTTTAACATTGAGATACATACATATACATGTCTAAATATGTGTGTATATATAAATATATATATGTGTGTGTGTACGTGTATTTATATGTGTATATATGTAATTACAGACATATATACACATATAAACATATGTACACATATATAGACATATATACACATATAAACACATAAATACATATGTACACATATACAGACATATATACACATATAAACACATAAATACATATGTACACATATATAGACATATATACACATATAAATACATATTGGTGGGAAGAGCGGTATTAAGGCGCACTGTTCATAAGAATAATAACTAATGTATTATTAATAATGGTGTCAGAGGAGTGGGTATAATGCAAACAATCAGAATTTAATGATGTAGATAGTTCTATATGGTATATATAGTACAAATATTTGTACCAGCGGCATCTGATTGAGTTATACCCAAAAATGTTTGCTAATTATATAATGTATAGGTATAGGATGGGGTATCTGCCAGGTCAGAATAACATCCTAAAATCCTAAAAAATACCTTCCTTCACAGTTCAAAATATGGATACACATTTAGTATAACATAATAAAATGAAGTTCACAGGTGTTCTTAGTCCCAAAAGTCCAGTAGATATATGTAGAGTTAATGAATATAAAATAATAATAAATACAAATTTCTCTGTCTAATCCTTATGTTGTAAGTAAATGCCCACTTACTAGATGAAACCTCAATCCTATGAGGTAAGTGGGAAGCGTCTTTGGTAGATACAATTGTCCCCCAGCAATCTGGAACCTCTGCTTCTCTGCCTCTTAGGTGTAGTTAGAAACACTGCTTTCCTGCTTCCTTAGTATGGTAGAGATTCCTTTCTCCCTCCTTCCAAATGGCTTAGATATTCACTCAGCTCCCAGTAGTCCGTGATGTGGAATACATAAATAAGGGAACACAAATATGGAAAGGATAGTGCAACACTGTTGTACAAGTTTAAAACATATATTTATTTCATATGTAAAAAAATGCTCACATTCTTCCACCTCAATCCAATATAAGGTATCAGTTAGGCATAGTAGTGCATTAAAACAGTTGCAAAAATCTTCTACAAAAGAAACAAAAGAAAAAACAAGAGAAAGGAAATATGCAACAGGACACAGCTAACTTTATTACAACATATAATGAAGGTTCTAAAGAAATTAAAATGATTCTGAGGAAACATTGGCATCTATTGGAAAAAGATGACCTTTTAAAAACAATTATTCCGAAAGAACCTAAATTGATTTTTCGCAAAAACAAAAATTTGAAAAATACTCTTGCACCAAGCAAATTGAAACAGCCAAAAAAACAAAATTGGCTGGGCAAATTGTCTATAGGCTTTTTTAAGTGCAACCGCCTAAATTGTGTCGCATGTGAGCATCACTGTAGCGGACAAAAATCCACCAAAGAAGTTAGTTCTAGTAGCAATGGTAAATTATGTAAAATCAATGCCGCTTGCAATTGCAAAACGGATCATGTTGTCTACTTGATCGAATGCACATGCGGTCTTCAATACATAGGACGCACTACACGACCCTTTAAGAAAAGGGTAGCAGAACATCTAACTAATATAAAAGCAGGAGAAAAATCGCACAATCTGTCACTCCACTATAGGAATTATCACGACAAAGATCCAGAAGGTTTAAAAGCTACTATTTTAGAATGTATACCGGTGAATGAGAGACGTGGGGATAGAGAACTACACCTTAGACGAAGGGAAACTTTCTGGATACATACCCTACATTCACAAATTCCTTTCGGCTTGAACAAAGATATTGATTTGGCAGCCTTTTTAGTGGAAAAATAGAACAAATAAGGAACAGTTTATATATATACTAATACATCTGTATATAACTATATGCTTCCACCTACCGCCCTCAATATGTATGAAAATATTCTAAGGGAATGTACTTTTGGCCATCAATATACATACTAGGAGATAGACACTTACTTAATACCATTTGTAAACAATCTTCATTTTTGCAAGAACACTGTGGACACTTTTATAGATCTTTAATGAAATTACTTATCAAATTCTCCAATAACCATGTGATATATTTAACCCAACTGTTATCCACCTTTTCTGGGAGGCGGATTTGGTCTCTAAAAAGAATGTAGATTTTTTCTTTTTAATACTCTTTGCCTTAAAAACGTTTTTACAACCAGTGGTATCCTAAACATATTATGTCCGTTCCCTCATGTATATAAGAACTGTTTTGATGTACAGAAGAATTGTTTTTAATATGTAATATTTTATATCTCATAGTTTCAAATATGTTTAGAATTTCTCTTAAAGCATATAATATTTTAATTCTTTTTATATATACACTACGCTCTAATCAACTAAAAGAACGTAACAGTGTATCTACCATTTGGAATGAGCTGTAATACTAAGATGGTTCAAATCATTCCTTACCGAAAATTAGATTACCCCTATTAAAGTGTATTTATTGAAATACCGGCACTCCACCAAGGTTGATATATCAGATCAATCAATTAACTTAGCCTAGTGTCTGAAAAGAATGGAAACACTACAAATATATTGCTTATACAATGGATTATTGACGTAAGCTCCATTAGATCTGTCAAAAGCAGATAGGTAAATACACGCATGCGCTACAATTAGTCACACGTTTTGGGCATACGTATTACCATTATATGTAATTGTCTTTACAATTTGGTGTTCAGTAGCAGGTCCTAAATACCCCCATAATAATCACTTATATACGCCACCTAAGGAGCAGTAAAGCTCAGCGATCGGCGATGTTTAACGCAATCAATTTCCGATTCTCTAATCTGATTGGCCCATCTGAACAGACCCCCGCCGCATTTACTAACACATTGAATCGACAGTATTACGCATGCGCTGACAACTTCCCATCTGCGCTTCTAAATACTTCCGTTTACTACAGACAAATTAACCAACGAAATAAATTAAAAATACACCATAGATATACTTTGAAGAGATAGGTTTAGTTTTTTGACACCTCCACTTAAAAATATCCTGAAAGTCAAAACAAATAAAATACGATCTAACAGGCCAGTGATTGGCTGATTAGCCCACACACCTATTATAGAGCCAATCAGAGCTCTAGAAAATCGTAATCACTCAGGTAAACCCTATTTAAAGTCCCTAATGCAACTGTTTTAATGCACTACTATGCCTAACTGATACCTCATATTGGATTGAGGTGGAAGAATGTGAGCATTTTTTTACATATGAAATAAATATATGTTTTAAACTTGTACAACAGTGTTGCACTATCCTTTCCATATTTGTGTTCCCTTATTTATGTATTCCACATCACGGACTACTGGGAGCTGAGTGAATATCTAAGCCATTTGGAAGGAGGGAGAAAGGAATCTCTACCATACTAAGGAAGCAGGAAAGCAGTGTTTCTAACTACACCTAAGAGGCAGAGAAGCAGAGGTTCCAGATTGCTGGGGGACAATTGTATCTACCAAAGACGCTTCCCACTTACCTCATAGGATTGAGGTTTCATCTAGTAAGTGGGCATTTACTTACAACATAAGGATTAGACAGAGAAATTTGTATTTATTATTATTTTATATTCATTAACTCTACATATATCTACTGGACTTTTGGGACTAAGAACACCTGTGAACTTCATTTTATTATGTTATACTAAATGTGTATCCATATTTTGAACTGTGAAGGAAGGTATTTTTTAGGATTTTAGGATGTTATTCTGACCTGGCAGATACCCCATCCTATACCTATACATTATATAATTAGCAAACATTTTTGGGTATAACTCAATCAGACGCCGCTGGTACAAATATTTGTACTATATATACCATATAGAACTATCTACATCATTAAATTCTGATTGTTTGCATTATACCCACTCCTCTGACACCATTATTAATAATACATTGGTTATTATTCTTATGAACAGTGCGCCTTAATACCGCTCTTCCCACCAATAGTTCTCTCTATAAATTGAAATAGGACAGTGCAGGGTGGGGACCCTGCAATTGCCCTTATTTCAGGTACAAGGGCAGCCAGTTCATTCATTCACGTTACAAATAAAATACTTCTCAGGGGGGGGGGGACACCTAGCGCCGAATCTTCTCTTTTTCTCTTCCAACACAACATATAAATACATATATACACATATAAACACATAAATACATATGTACACATATACAGACATATATACACATATAAACACATAAATACATATATACACATATAAACACATAAATACATATGTACACATATACAGACATATATACACATATAAACACATAAATACATATGTACACATATATAGACATATATAAGTGATTGGAGCCCTTTGCAGTTAAATAGATGAAAACATGTAAAAACATATTTATGCAATATTCATATTTAAAGGGACAGTCTAGTCCAAAATAAACTTTCATGATTCAGATAGAGCATGTAATTTTAAACAATTTTACAATTTACTTTTATCACCAATTTTGCTTTGTTCTGTTGGTATTCTTAGTTGAACGCTTAACCTAGGAAGTTCATATGGTAATTTCTTAGACCTTGTAGGCCACCTCTTTTCAGAATGCATTTTAACAGTTTTTCACCACTAGAGGGTGTTAGTTCATCTGTTTCATATCAATAACACTGTGCTCATGCACGTGAAGTTATCTGGGAGCCAGCACTGGCTAAACTGCAAGTCTGTCAAAATAACTGAAATAAAGGGACAGTTTGCAGAGGCTTAGATACAAGATAATCACATAGGTAAAAAGTGTATTAATATAACTGTGTTGGTTATGCAAATCTAGGGAATGGGTAATAAAGGGATTAACTATGTTTTAAAACAATAAATATTCTGGTATAGACTGTCCCTTTAATAAAGTGTTATACTATGTATTTACTGTAAATAGTTCACATTCCAATGTTCTGCCTTATAGCAGAATATGTTCTATGTATTTATAAACAGATATTCCTATCTATATCTGTATATATATATATATATATATATAGGTTTAGATATATATTGTACCTAAAAAAAAACATCAGATATATGTAGAATCATTTTTTATGAATAAATATAATATTTTCTGTTATGTGAAGAACATTGGAATGGGAAATATTAATATTTTCATGTCGGTTTGGTGTTCAGAGAAAAGTGTATGGTTTTTCCCCCACTTTTTTTTACTTCATTGACTTCTATGAGGAAATACGTAAACGCGCACGCGATATATTCTAAGCTCAGCTTTTTGTGTTAGTCGGGTTATCGCAAAAGTGAAAACAGTTAGCTTTCAACTCAAAATACGAGCGCAAGCCAACGAGTGCAAAAAGCTTACTTCTTACACAACTGACGCTCTAGAGGGAGAGTTAATTAGCTCTCCACTTGTAATCTGGCACTTAATGGGTAGCCAATGCAGAAATCCAGGTAATTGTAAAGGCCTCACAAACTGCAATTGTATTTCAGCTGATGTTACAGCAGGATAAGTTATTTTAAATGATTCATTCATAAAGATATATACCTGCTCTTTTTCAGAGTAGTAAGGGGGGGGGGGAGGGGAGTTCAGCACCAGTGAAATTATTGGAGGTGCTTCCATCTCGCAAATTTAAACTTCTTGCCACTCAGAGCACAATATCAAGTATATCGGCATCACAAAAATGCATTAAAACCTTAAAAAAGAAATGAATGAAAATGTAAAAACCCTCTATAAAGCCGCCCACTTTAACGTACACACAAAAGGAAACTTTGAAAAAGTTAAAGTGAAATTAATTAAAAATGAAAGCGCCATGTCCGCTTGAAATTGTGAGACGCGACCGTGAGAGACGAGGCATTTCACAAGGACAGTTAGGAGCCTATTTAACAAAGGTCTGTTAAATACGCTCTCCGTATTCAGCATTGCACCAGCGGCTCTTGTGAGCTGATGGTGCAACGCCGCCCCCTGCAGATTCGCGGCCGCCAGCAGGGGAATGTCAATCAACCTGATCGTACTCGAGCAGGCGGACAGGTTATGGAGCAGCGGTCTTTATAACTTGTGTCTCTGGCGAGCCTGCAGGCTTGACCGAAACACGGGCCCTCAAGCTCCATCCGGGGCTTAATAAATGGGCCCCTTATTCTGCAAGCTGAAGTCAAAATGTATGAGAAAAATCTTGGGCAAGATTACATATGTGGCGCAGGCTGCAGCACAACTGCTGAAACCCGCGTCAGCCGTAAAATTTCCCCTCGCACATCGGGGAATCGCATAAACCTCGCCGGTAGTTCATAAACTGCCATAAGTCAAATAAACTAGCGATGTCCAGAAATGTGCGTAATTACAAATTTCAGGAGTCGCAAGTGACTTACTGCACTTTAGAAACTACCGGCGCCTAAGAAAATAAAAACAAAAAGTCAAATTTCCCTTAAAAGCCTAACCCGCCTCCCAAAAATAAAGCTGACACTTAAAACACCTATATCCGCCATCACCCCCATATCGGAACTAATAATAAATGTATTAACCCTAATCCGCCAAACCCCCCACATCGCAATCAAACTAATAAATGTATTAACCCCTAATCTGCCAACCCCCACATCACAATCTACCTATTAACCCCTAATCCACCAACCCCCACATATCAAAGTATTTTATAAACATATTAACCCCTAAACCGCCAACCCCCCACAACGCAATTAACCTAATAAATCTATTAACTCCTAAACCCCCAACCCCCACAACGCAAATAACTAATTAAATTACTAAGCCCCCTAACCTAATACCCCCTAAATTAACCCCAATTACATTAAATTAAAATAAAAAACCTAACACTACTTTAAAAATATAAAAATTTAGTTTAAATTAATCTAAAATTAAAAAAGTAAAAAAAAGTCTAACATTACAAAAAAAAATAAACCAAATTATCAAAAATAATTATCAAAAATTAAAAAAATAAACCTACTCCCTATGAAAATAACCCCCCCCAAAATAAAAACACCACCTAATCTAATATATACTACCAATAGCTCTTAAAAGGGCCTTTTGTAGGGCATTGCCCTAAGTTAAACAGCTCTTTTACCGCTAAAAAATACTAAGTACCCCCTAACAGTAAAAACCCCACCCACCAAAACCCCAAAATAAAAATCTAACACTAAAATAACCTAAACTACCCATTGCCCCTAAATAGGCATTTGTATGGGCATTGGCCTTAAAAGGGCATTCAGCTATTTTACTGTCCTTAAAAGGGCATTCAGCTCTTTTACAAGTGCCCATTAAATCCCTAATCTAAAAAAAACAAAAAATAAAAAAAAAGCCTAAGTCTAACCCCCAAATAGGTACTCACGGTTCCTGAAGTCCAGCAGTGAAGTCTTGTTCCAGGTGGTGAAGTCTTTCCAAGCGGCGACATCTTCTTCCAAGTGGGACCCTTTCTTCCTCCAAGACCAAGCCAGCATGGAGCGGAGTTGACCAGGACCGGCGATCGCGGAGCCATGGAGCGCGGAGGATCCTCTTCATACGATTGCCACCGTACACTGACTATTGAATGCAAGGTACGTGTTTAAATATGGCGTACATTGCATTCCTATTGGCGACGCCGCATATGTAATCTCCCCCCTTGACTACAACTTAGCACTCTCACGGTCAGCCTCTCCTTGGCGTTGTAAGATTACAGAGACATATTTTGTTCTATCGAGTGAAACTACTTTACTGTAACTAAATAGACATACAATATTTTTAAAATGACACCTTATTTGGAAAAGCATAACCTAAGTGTTGAGGTTTTTCCTGTGTTGCTAGAAAGTCTAATTTGATGTGCGACATGTTATATATTAGGGTAAATATTAAATCCGTTTATGTTAATGTCACGAACACCCAGTTTTCCACAAAACACAGAAATGAACTTCAGCTGCAAAAACGTTTTCTACCAATAACTACAAGAAAAAAAACGTTCATCCTGTAAAATTCATGGGGCTCCATTTATTAAGCAGCAAAGTTAAGAAGCGGCGGTCGTAATATCTGATCTGGATGATTGACGGCCCCTGCTAGCGGCTGATTGGCAGCCAGAAAGTAGGGGGGCGGCATTACACCAGAATAGCTTGTGCAATGATAAATGCAGACAGCGTATGCATTTAGCGAATTATGTCCGTTCGACAGTTAATAAATTTACCCCATGATAACAGCATCGGATATCAAAATGGAAATGAAAAAGACAACTCCAATTAGCGCTGCGGAATCTGTTGGTACTCTACAAATAACGGATAATAATAACAGCGGGCATTTTGCATATTTACATTAGAGGGGGTTTGATTGATACCTTTGTGCAGTGTGAAATGTTAAAGGCATACTAAACGGTATGAGATTTGTAATAAAGAATGTATAATTATATGTAGTTAAAAAACTTTATTATTATTCAGGTAGATTACGAGTTGTGCGTTCATCTTTTAACGCTGAAAAAATGGTAATTTCAGTATTAAAACAGTAACACAGCCATTACGAGTCTTGTCGGTATAGCTGTACGCAAGCCTTTTAGCCTGTAACACAACGTCAGTCCCGCACTCATAAAAATTACTTTTTTTATGGGACTTCCATAGCGCAGCCATTACAAGTTTTGCGGTGAGGCTAAAAAGCTTGCGTTACACCCTATACCAACACGATCCGTAACGCCACCTGAGAGCAGTAGTTAGGAGTTTTACGCAACAAAACTGTTACATAAAACTCATAACTAAAGTGTTACAAAGTACACCAACACCCATAAACTACCTATTAACCTCTAAACTGAGGCCCTGCCGCATCGCGAATACTATATTAAAATTATTAACCCATAATCTGCCGCTCCCGACATCGCCGCCACTAATAAAATTTATTAAACCCTATTCCGAGTGCTCCCTGACATCATCACCACTATAATAAAGTTATTAACCCCTAAACCACCACCCTCCCACATCGCAAACACTATTTAAATATTATCCCCTAATCTGCCATCCGACAACATCGCCCCCACTATACTCAAGTTATTAACACCTACACCGCCGCCACTATAATAAATCTATTAACCCCTAAACCGCAAGCCCCCCACAACGAAATATAATAAATTAAACTATTAACCCCTAAACCGAAAGCCCCCCTCATCCCAATAAACTAATTTAAACTAGTAACCCCTAAACCTAACGCCCCCTTAACTTTATATTAAAATTACAATTTCCCTATCTTAAATTAAATTAAAACTTACCTGTCAAATTAAAAAAACTAACCGCTAGATTTAGAGTTCTGCGTTAGCCGTTCCGATCAGCCAATAGAATGTGAGCTCAATCTGATTGGCTGATTGGATCAGCCAATCGGATTGAACTTGATTCTGATTAGCTGATTCCATCAGCCAATCAGAATTTTCCTACCTTAATTCCGATTGGCTGATAGAATCCTATCAGCCAATCAGAATTCGCGGGACGCCATCTTGGATGACGTCCCTTAAAGGAACTGTCATTCGTCGGGAAGTTGTCGGCCAGGATGGATGTTCCGCGTCGGCAGGATGAAGATGGATCCGGAAGAAAGAAGATTGAAGATGCCGCTTGATAGAAGACTTCAGCCCGATGATGGACCTCTTCAGCGCCCGCTTGGATCAAGACTTCAGCCCGATGATGGACCTCTTCAGCGCCCGCTTGGATCAAGACTTCAGCCCGATGATGGACCTCTTCAGCCGGATGATGGATGTCTTCAGCCCCCGCTTGGGCTTGGATGAAGACTTCGGAGGCTCCTCTGGACGGATCAGTGATACCCGGTGTGGTGAAGATCAGGTAGGGAGATCTTCAGGGGCTTAGTGTTAGGTTTATTTAAGGGGGGTTTGGGTTAGATTAGGGGTATGTGGGTGGGGGGTTGTAATGTTGGGGGGTATTGTATGGTTTTTTTTACAGGCAAAAGAGCTGAATTCTTTGGGGCATGCCCCGCAAAAGGCCCTTTTAAGGGCTGGTAAGGTAAAAGAGCTTTTCTATTTGTATTTTAGAATAGGGTAGGGCATTTTTTTATTTTGGGGGGCTCTGTTATTTTATTAGGGGGCTTATAGTAGGTGTAATTAGCTTAAAATTGTTGTAATCTTTTTCTAATGTTTGTAAATATTTTTTTATTTTTTGTAACTTAGTTCTTTTTTTGTTTTTTGTACTTTAGTTAGTTTATTTAATTGTATTTATTTGTAGGTATTTTATGTAATTAATTTATTGATAGTGTAGTGTTAGGTTTAATTGTAACTTAGGTTAGGATTTATTTTACAGGTAATTTTGTAATTATTTTACTAGGTAGCTATTAAATAGTTCTTAACTATTTAATAGCTATTGTACCTGGTTAAAATAAATACAAAGTTGCCTGTAAAATAAATATTAATCCTAAAATAGCTATAATATAATTATAATTTATATTGTAGCTATATTAGGGTTTATTTTACAGGTAAGTATTTAGCTTTAATTAGGATTAATTTATTTAATAAGAGTTAATTTATTTTGTTAGATAAAAATTATATTTAACTTAGGGGGGTGTTAGTGTTAGGGTTAGACTTAGCTTTAGGGGTTAATACATTTATTAGAGTAGCGGTGAGGTCCGGTCGGCAGATTAGGGGTTAATACTATTTATTATAGGGTTATTGAGGCGGGAGTGAGGCGGATTAGGGGTTAATAACTTTATTATAGTAGCAGTGAGGTCCGGTCGGCAGATTAGGGGTTAATAAGTGTAGGTAGGTGGCTGCGACGTTGGGGGCGGCAGATTAGGGGTTAATAAATATAATATAGGGGTCGGCGGTGTTAGGGGCAGCAGATTAGGGGTACATAGGGATAACGTAGATGGCGGCGGTGTACGGAGCGGCAGATTAGGGGTTAAAAAAATATGCAGGGGTCAGCGATAGCGGGGGCGGCAGATTAGGGGTTAATAAGTGTAAGGCTAGGGGTGTTTAGACTTGGGGTACATGTTAGAGTGTTAGGTGCAGACTTAGGAAGTGTTTCCCCATAGGAAACAAGGGGGCTGCGTTAGGAGCTGAACGCTGCTTTTTTGCATGAGCACGTTTTTGAAGCTGGCTGCATCCGTAAGCACCGCTGGTATTGAGAGTTGCAGTGGCGGTAAATTATGCTATACGCTCCCTTTTTGGAGCCTAACGCAGCCCTTCTGTGAACTCTAAATACCAGCGTTGTTCAAAAGGTGCGGGGGGAAAAAGCATGCGTAGCTAACGCACCCCTTTGGCCGCAGAACTCTAAATCTAGCGGTAAGTTTAAACTAACAATTAAACTAATATAACTATTAAACTAAAATTAAACTAACTACCAATTAAAGAAAACTAAAATACACATTAAAAAAATCCTTACACTACTATCAAAATTACAAAGTATCTAATTACAAATAATAAAAAAATACTAAATTACAAAATATAACAAACACTAAATTACGAAAAGTTACAACCAAAATGTCAAAAATTAAAAAGAATTACACCTAATCTAGTAGCCCTATATAAAAATAAAAAAGCCCACCCAAAATAAAAAAAAACCCCTAACCTACAATAAACTACCAATAGCCCTTAAAATGACCTTTTTGTCGGATCGATAATTTTTATTGTTTTGGATAATTTTGTTTGTTATGTTTTGTAATGGTAGTTTTTTTATTTTTGTAATGTTGGGTTTTAGTGTAAGGCAGCTTAGGTTTTATTTGACAGGTAAGTTTGAATTTATTTTAACTAGGTAGTTAGTAAATAATTAATAACTATATACTAACTAGTCTACCTAGTTAAAATAAATACAAACTTACCTGTGAAATAAAAATAATACCTAAGCAGCTACAATATAACTATTAGTTATTTTGTAGCTAGCTTAGGCCTAGATTTAGAGTTTGGCGGTAGCCGTGAAAACCAGCGTTAGAGGCTCCTAACGCTGGTTTTAGGCTACCGCCGGTATTTGGAGTCACTCAAAATAGGGTCTAACGCTCACTTTTCAGCCGCGACTTTTCCATACCGCAGATCCCCTTACGTAAATTACGTATCCTATCTTTTCAATGGGATCTTCCTAACGCCGGTATTTAGAGTCGTTTCTGAAGTGAGCGTTAGAGCTCTAACGACAAAACTCCAGCCGCAGAAAAAAAGCAGGAGTTAAGAGCTTTCTGGGCTAACGCCGGTTCATTAAGCTCTTAACTACTGTACCCTAAAGTACACTAACACCCATAAACTACCTATGTACCCCTAAACTGAGGTCCCCCCACATCGCCGCAACTCAATTAAAAAATTTTAACCCCTAATCTGCCGACCGCCACCTACGTTATACTTATGTACCCCTAATCTGCTGCCCCTAACCCCGCCGACCCCTGTATTATATTTATTAACCCCTAACCTGCCCCCCACAACGTCGCCGCCAGCTACTTACAATAATTAACCCCTAATCTGCCCCCCTCAACGTCGCCGACACCTGCCTACACTTATTAACCCCTAATCTGCCGAGCGGACCTGAGCGCTACTATAATAAAGTTATTAACCCCTAATCCGCCTCACTAACCCTATCATAAATAGTATTAACCCCTAATCTGCCCTCCCTAACATCGCCGACACCTAACTTCAATTATTAACCCCTAATCTGACGACCGGAGCTCACCGCTACTATAATAAATGGATTAACCCCTAAAGCTAAGTCTAACCCTAACACTAACACCCCCCTAACTTAAATATAATTTACATCTAACGAAATTAATTAACTCTTATTAAATAAATTATTCCTATTTAAAGCTAAATACTTACCTGTAAAATACATCCTAATATAGCTACAATATAAATTATAATTATATTATAGCTATTTTAGGATTAATATTTATTTTACAGGCAACTTTGTAATTATTTTAACCAGGTACAATAGCTATTAAATAGTTAAGAACTATTTAATAGTTACCTAGTTAAAATAATAACAAAATTACCTGTAAAATAAATCCTAACCTAAGTTATAATTAAACCTAACACTACCCTATCAATAAATTAATTAAATAAAATACCTACAATTACCTACAATAAAACCTAACACTACACTATCAATAAATAAATTAAATACAATTCCTACAAATAACTACAATTACATAAACTAACTAAAGTACAAAAAATAAAAAAGAACTAAGTTACAAAAAATAAAAAAATATTTACAAACATAAGAAAAATATTACAACAATTTTAAACTAATTACACCTACTCTAAGCCCCCTAATAAAATAACAAAGACCCCCAAAATAAAAAAATGCCCTACCCTATTCTAAATTAATAAAGTTAAAAGCTCTTTTACCTTACCAGCCCTGAACAGGGCCCTTTGCGGGGCATGCCCCAAGAAAATCAGCTCTTTTGCCTGTAAAAAAAAACATACAATACCCCCCCCAACATTACAACCCACCACCCACATACCCCTAATCTAACCCAAACCCCCCTTAAATAAACCTAACACTAAGCCCCTGAAGATCTTCCTACCTTGTCTTCACCTCAACAGGTATCAACGATCCGTCCTGGCATCCGGTGCTGAAGAGGTCCAGAAGAGGCTCCAAAGTCTTCCTCCTATCAGGCAAGAAGAGGACATCCGGACCGGCAAACATCTTCATCCAAGCGGAATCTTCGATCTTCTTCCATCCGGTGCGGAGCGGGTCCATGTTGAAGCAGCCGACGCGGATCCATCCTCTTCTTTCGGCGTCTCCCGACGAATGACGGTTCCTTTAAGGGACGGAATTAAGGTAGGAATATTCTGATTGGCTGATGGAATCAGCCAATCAGAATCAAGTTCAATCCGATTGGCTGATCCAATCAGCCAATCAGATTGAGCTTGCATTCTATTGGCTGATCGGAACAGCCAATAGAATGCGAGCTCAATCTGATTGGCTGATTGGATCAGCCAATCGGATTGAACTTGATTCTGATTGGCTGATTCCATCAGCCAATCAGAATATTCCTACTTTAATTCCGATTGGCTGATAGAATCCTATCAGCCAATCGGAATTCGAGGGACGCCATCTTGGATGACGTCCCTTAAAGGAACCGTCATTCGTCGGGAGACGCCGAAAGAAGAGGATGGATCCGCGTCGCGGTGCTTCAACATGGACCCGCTCCGCACCGGATGGAAGAAGATCGAAGATGCCGCTTGGATGAAGATGTTTGCCGGTCCGGATGTCCTCTTCTTGCCGGATAGGAGGAAGACTTTGGAGCCTCTTCTGGACCTCTTCAGCACCGGATGCCAGGACGGATCGGTGATACCTGTTGAGGTGAAGACAAGGTAGGAAGATCTTCAGGGGCTTAGTGTTAGGTTTATTTAAGGGGGGTTTGGGTTAGATTAGGGGTATGTGGGTGGTGGGTTGTAATGTTGGGGGGGGTATTGTATGTTTTTTTTTACAGGCAAAAGAGCTGATTTTCTTGGGGCATGCCCCGCAAAGGGCCCTGTTCAGGGCTGGTAAGGTAAAAGAGCTTTTAACTTTATTAATTTATAATAGGGTAGGGCATTTTTTTATTTTGGGGGTCTTTGTTATTTTATTAGGGGGCTTAGAGTAGGTGTAATTAGTTTAAAATTGTTGTAATATTTTTCTTATGTTTGTAAATATTTTTTTATTTTTTGTAACTTAGTTCTTTTTTATTTTTTGTACTTTAGTTAGTTTATGTAATTGTAGTTATTTGTAGGAATTGTATTTAATTTATTTATTGATAGTGTAGTGTTAGGTTTTATTGTAGGTAATTGTAGGTATTTTATTTAATTAATTTATTGATAGGGTAGTGTTAGGTTTAATTATAACTTAGGTTAGGATTTATTTTACAGGTAATTTTGTTATTATTTTAACTAGGTAACTATTAAATAGTTCTTAACTATTTAATAGCTATTGTACCTGGTTAAAATAATTACAAAGTTGCCTGTAAAATAAATATTAATCCTAAAATAGCTATAATATAATTATAATTGATATTGTAGCTATATTAGGATGTATTTTACAGGTAAGTATTTAGCTTTAAATAGGAATAATTTATTTAATAAGAGTTAATTAATTTCGTTAGATGTAAATTATATTTAAGTTAGGGGGGTGTTAGTGTTAGGGTTAGACTTAGCTTTAGGGGTTAATCCATTTATTATAGTAGCGGTGAGCTCTGGTCGTCAGATTAGGGGTTAATAATTGAAGTTAGCTGTCGGCGATGTTAGGGAGGGCAGATTAGGGGTTAATACTATTTATGATAGGGTTAGTGAGGCGGATTAGGGGTTAATACATTTATTATAGTAGCGGTGCGGTCTGCTCGGCAGATTAGGGGTTAATAAGTGTAGGCAGGTGGAGGCGACGTTGAGGGGGGCAGATTAGGGGTTAATAAATATAATATAGGGGTCGGCGGTGTTAGGGGCAGCAGATTAGGGGTACATAGGGATAATGTAAATTGCGGCGGTTTACGGAGCGGCAGATTAGGGGTTAATAATATAATGCAGGTGTCAGCGATAGCGGGGGCGGCAGAATAGGGGTTAATAAGTGTAAGGTTAGGGGTGTTTAGACTTGGGGTACATGTTAGGGTGTTAGGTGCAGACTTAGGAAGTGTTTCCCCATAGGAAACAATGGGGCTGCGTTAGGAGCTGAACGCTGCTTTTTTGCAGGTGTTAGGTTTTTTTTCAGCTCAAACTGCCCCATTGTTTCCTATGGGGGAATCATGCACGAGCACGTTTTTGAGGCTGGCCGCATCCGTAAGCAACTCTGGTATCGAGAGTTGCATTTGCGGTAAAAATGCTCTACGCTCCTTTTTTGGAGCCTAACGCAGCATTTTTTTGGACTCTCGATACCAGAGTTAATTTTATGGTGCGGCCAGAAAAAAGTCCGCGTAGCGTTAACAGCCCTTCTACCGCCAAACTCCAAATCTAGGCCTTAGGTTTTATTTCACAGGTAAGTATGTATTTAGTTTTAAATAAGTATTATTTAGTTAATAATTGTAACTTTAATTTAGCTCTTTTTTAATTATGTTAAAGTTAGGAAGTTAGGGGATGTTAGGGTTACGGTTAGGGTTAGTGTTACGGTTAGGTTTAGGCTTTAATATAGTTTAATTTAGGTTGTTGCGTTGTGGGGGGCTGGCGTTTTATTGGTTAATAGGTTTATTTAGTGGTAGTGATGTGGGAGGCCAGAGGTTAAGGGGTTAATAACTTTATTTAGTGGCGGCGATGTTGGGGAGCGGCGGAATAGGGGTTAATAGATTTATTATAGCGTGGGCGATGTTAGGGTGCAGGGGAATAGGGTTTAATAACTTTAGTATAGTGGCGGTGATATCGGGAGCAGCAGATTAGGGGTTAATACATTTATTTTGGTGGCAGCGATATCGGGAGTGGCAGATTAGGGGTTAATATGTTTATGTAGGTGTTGGCGATGTCGGGGGCGGCGGATTAGGGGTGTTTAGACTTGGGGTTTATGTTAGGGTGTTAGGTTTAAACATAACTTTTTTTCAGTATAGACATCAATGGGGCTGCGTTATGGAGCTTTTCATTCTGCGATCGCAGGTGTTAGGCTTTTTTTCTAGCCTGCTCTCCCCATTGATGTCTATGGGGAAAGTGTGCACGAGCATGTCAAAACAGCGATTGTATTTTGTGCGGTATGGAGCTCAACGCAACCATATCGCACGCACAAGCCGGCTGTTTCAAAACTCGTAATGGCAGCGCTATAGAGGGTGAAATAACCCAACTTTTGTTGCGTTCGTTAAATACCCTCTAGCGAGCATAACTTGTAATCTGTTTATTATTTATTATTTTGTCCCCTTTTCTTGTAATTTAACTCTAAAAATCCACTGAGTCTCTATAAAGTAATGAACGTTGCCATGTCATCTAGTCAGCCAACTACAAGAGACAAATGTGTGCAGGCACCAATCAGCAGCTAGCTCACACTAGTGTAGGATATGTGCATATTATTTTTCAACAAAACTAGAAATGAATTTAAAAGTCTCTTAAAATGACCAGCTCTGTATGAATCATGCAAGTTTAAATATGACTTTCCTATCCCTTTAAGGTTTGCAGTTATCTATCTTTCCTGCTGATGACAATAAGTGACAGATAAAAACAAACAATAAAATAATATGTCCTAATAAGGCTGTGTGCAACATAGGGTTAACCAGAAAGGTTTCCACAGTCTTGTTTGCACAGCGAGAAATAGAAAACTAGTTCTAGAATCGAAACCTTTACACTGGGCGTTCCATGCCGTCCTAACTGCGCTGGGCTTTAGCGTCGCCATAACCGCTTCCTTAATGGGTTCGCAGGCTGGATCGCATGAGTTCAATTTTTTTACTTATTTGTTTACACCTGAACTTTGTCCCGCCGGGAAGGGGTTAACTAATATAACTGTAAAAGATAGGTTAATATCTTTGCTTTGAATACACATTATGGCTAGCATGTATCCCTTTAATAAATGATGTGTGAAACTAACCTCTTGTGTACCAACACCAGAGGGTAATACTGTAAAACAGCTTATCACACATCTGTCCTCCTAATTTTGTGGGGTTTTGGCCTCATATCCAGAAGGCCGGTGCAGGAAAATAAACATATATCAGAAGATCTACTGTACAATAGCAGGATACAAAAAGATCACACTAGCTCCCAGTAGTGTAGGATATGTGCATATTCTTTTTCAACAAAGGATACCAAGAGATCAAAGTACATTTGAAAACAGAGCTGAAATTAAAGGGACACTCAAATCAAAATTAAACTTTCATGATTCAGATAGAGCAGCAATTTTAAACAACTTTCCAATTTACTTCCATTAACAAAAAGTGCACAGTCTTTATATATTTACACTTTTTGAGTCACCAGCTCCTACTGAGAATGTGCAAGAATTCACAGAATAAGCGTGTATGCATTTGTGATTGGCTGATGGCTGTCACATGATACATGTATGCATTTGTGATTGGCTGATGGCTGTCACATGGTACAGGGGGAGTGGAAATAGACATAACTGAAATTTGTCAGAAAAAAATCTACTACTCATTTGAAGTTCAGACTGAGGGAGATTTATCAATTAGCCGATGCTGCTTTCTCCGGCCGATGTTTCCATCTCGTCAGAAACATAAGTTAAGGTCATAAAACCGCTGCTCCTTACTCATCTGTCTGCTCTTATGTTGTGGACTTGTGCAATGTTAAATGCCGACAGCGTATACTGTCAGCATTTAGCGATGCAGGGCTCACGTGATTCGCTATATATTTGATAACTCTACCCCTAAGTGCTATAGTATTGTCTTTTTATCATGCACTTGTTGATTATGCAAATCTACTGTATTTACTGCTCCTTTAAAAGTGTGTTAAAGGGACGTGCCTTGTCTGAATCATGCAAGGTATAGTTTTACTTTACTATGGCTTTAACAATATCATTTATTCCCGGTTTAAGTCTTGAACACTTACGCGGGTGATGTCACTGTTTGTGTGAAATTTGAAAGATAACGAGGCGCTGCAGAGAGAGTTTGTTTCTCTAGTTTATCTATTTCCTCTTTTTAATATGGAAAAAGTGAAGGATTAGGAATTAGTGATGACTGAGAATCTTATCAAATCAACCCTAAGAACATAGAGAATATTAAGATTTTAGGTGTCTTATTTAGTGGTAAAGATAATCATAAAGAAGAAACACCGTGATATCAAGTTACAGCTTGCGCCAACAATTTAAGAAAAGCCGTCAGCAGTATAGCAGAGACAGGATACCCAGCAGGCACAGGATACCCAGCAGGAACAGGATACCCAGCAGGAACAGGATACCCAGCAGATACTATTAGTGAGACTGGCACAGGTAGGTACGGCAGGCAAAGGATACCCAGCAGAAATAGGATACCCAGCAGGTACTATTAGTGAGACTGGCAGAGGTAGGTACGGCAGGCACAGGATACCCAGCAGAAACAGGATACCCAGCAGGTACTATTAGTGAGACTGTCACAGGTAGGGACGGCAGGCACAGGATACTCAGCAGGTACTGTTAGTGAGACTGGCACAGGTAGGTATGGCAGGCACAGAATACCCAGCAGAAACAGGATACCCAGCAGGTACTATTAGTGAGACTGTCACAGGTAGGTACGGCAGGCACAGGATACCCAGCAGGCACAGGATACTCAGCAGGCACAGGATACTCAGCAGATACTATTAGTGAGACTGTCACAGGTAGGTACGGCAGGCACAGGATACTCAGCAGGCAAAGGATACCCAGCAGTTACTATAAGTGAGACTGTCACAGGTAGGTACGGCAGAAACAGGATACTCAGCAGGCACAGGATACCCAGCAGATACTATTAGTGAGACTGGCACAGGTAGGTACGGCAGGCACAGGATACCCAGCAGGTACTATTAGTGAGACTGTCACAGGTAGGTATGGCAGGCACAGGATACTCAGCAGGTACTATTAGTGAGACTGGCACAGGTAGGTATGGCAGGCACAGAATACCCAGCAGAAATAGGATACCCAGCAGGTACTATTAGTGAGACTGGCACAGGTAGGTACGGCAGGCACAGGATACCCAGCAGAAACAGGATACCCAGCAGGTACTATTAGTGAGACTGGCACAGGTAGGTACGGCAGGCACAGGATACCCAGCAGAAACAGGATACCCAGCAGGTACTATTAGTGAGACTGGCACAGGTAGGTACGGCAGACACAGGATACTCAGCAGGTACTATTAGTGAGACTGGCACAGGTAGGTATGGCAGACACAGTATACCCAGCAGAAACAGGATACCCAGCAGGTACTATTAGTGAGACTGGCACAGGTAGGTACGGCAGGCACAGAATACCCAGCAGAAACAGGATACCCAGCAGGTACTATTAGTGAGACTGTCACAGGTAGGTATGGCAGGCACAGGATACTCAGCAGGCACAGGATACTCAGCAGGCACAGGATACTCAGCAGGCACAGGATACTCAGTAGATACTATTAGTGAGACTGTCACAGGTAGGTACGGCAGGCACAGGATACTCAGCAGGCAAAGGATACCCAGCAGGTACTATTAGTGAGACTGTCACAGGTAGGTACGGCAGAAACAGGATACTCAGCAGGCACAGGATACCCAGCAGATACTATTAGTGAGACTAGCACAGGTAGGTACGGCAGGCACAGGATACTCAGCAGGCACAGGATACCCAGCAGGTACTATTAGTGAGACTGGCACAGGTAGGTACGGCCGGCACAGGATACTCAGCAGGCACAGGATACCCAGCAGGTACTATTAGTGAGACTGTCACAGGTAGGTACGGCTGAAACAGGATACTCAGCAGGCCCAGTATACCCAGCAGGTACTATTAGTGCGACTGTCACAGGTAGGTACGGCAGGCACAGGATACTCAGCAGGCACAGGATACCCAGCAGGTACTATTTGTGAGACTGGCACAGGTAGGTACGGCAGGCACAGGATACTCAGCAGGCACGGGATACCCAGCAGGTACTATTAGTGAAACTGTCAAAGGTAGGTACGGCAGAAACAGGATACCCAGCAGGCCCAGGATACCCAGCAGGTACTATTAGTGAGACTGTCACAGGTAGGTACGGCAGAAACAGGATACTCAGCAGGCAAAGGATACTAAACAGGTACTATTAGTGAGACTGGCACAGGTAGGTACAGTGGGCACAGGATACTCAGCAGGCCCAGGATACCCAGCAGTTACTATTAGTGAGACTGGCACAGGTAGGTACGGCAGAAACAGGATACTCAACAGGCAAAGGATACCCAGCGGGTACTATTAGTGAGACTGGCACAGGTACAGCAGGCACAGGATACTCAGCAGGCACAGGATACTCAGCAGGTACTGTTAGAGAGACTGGCACAGGTAGGTACGGCAGGCACAGGATACTCAGCAGGCAAAGGATGCCCAGCAGGTACTATTAGTGAGACTGGCACAGGTAGGTACGGCAGGCACAGGATACCAAGCAGGCACAGGATACTCAGCAGGTACTATTAGTGAGACTGGCACAGGTAGGTACGGCAGGCACAGGATACTCAGCAGGTACTATTAGTGAGACTGGCACAGGTAGGTACGGCAGGCACAGGATACTCAGCAGGTACTATTAGTGAGACTGGCACAGGTAGGTACGGCAGAAACAGGATACCAAGCAGGTACTATTAGTGAGACTGGCACAGGTAGGTACGGCAGGCACAGGAAACTCAGCAGGCAAAGATACTAAGCAGGCACTATTAGTGAGACTGACACAGGTAGGTATAGCAGAAACAGGATACCCAGCAGGTACTATTAGTGAGACTGGCACAGGTAGGTATGGCAAAAACAGGATACTCAGCAGGCAAAGGATACCCAGCAGGTACTATTAGTGAGACTGGCACAGGTAGGTATGGCAGAAACAGGATACTCAGCAGGCACAGGATACTCAGCAGATATTATTAGTGAGACTGGCACAGGTAGTTACGGCAGGCACAGGATACTCAGCAGCCAAAGGATATCCAGCAGGTACTATTAGTGAGAATGGCACAGGTAGGTACGGCAGGTACAGGATACTCAGCAGCCAAAGGATATCCAGCAGGTACTATTAGTGAGACTGTCACAGGTAGGTACAGCAGAAACAGGATACCCAGCAGGTACTATTAGTGAGACTGGCACAGGTAGGTACGGCAGGCACAGAATACCCAGCAGAAACAGGATACCCAGCAGGTACTATTAGTGAGACTGGCACAGATAGGTACGGCAGAAACAGGATACTCAGCAGATACTATTAGTGAGACTAGCACAGGTAGGTACGGCAGAAACAGGATACCCAGCAGTTACTATTAGTGAGACTGGCACAGGTAGGTACGGCAGGCACAGGATACTCAGCAGGCACAGGATACCCAGCAGGTACTATAAGTGAGACTGTCACAGGTAGGTACGGCTGAAACAGGATACTCAGCAGGCCCAGTATACCCAGCAGGTACTATTAGTGAGACTGTCACAGGTAGGTACGGCAGGCACAGGATACTCAGCATGCACAGCATACCCAGCAGGTACTATTAGTGAAACTGTCAAAGGTAGGTACGGCAGAAACAGGATACCCAGCAGGTACTATTAGTGAGACTGGTACAGGTAGGTACGGCAGGCACAGGATACTCAGCAGGCCCTAGGATACCCAGCAGGTACTATTAGTGAGACTGGTACAGGTAGGTACGGCAGGCACAGGATACTCAGCAGGCCCAGGATACCCAGCAGGTACTATTAGTGAGACTGGCACAGGTAGGTACGGCAGAAATAGGATACTCAGCAGGCAAAGGATACCCTGCAGGTACTATTAGTGAGACTGCTACAGGTAGGTACAGCAGGAACAGGATACTCAGCAGGCCCAGGATACCCAGCAGGTACTATTAGTGAGACTGGCACAGGTAGGTGCGGCAGGCACAGGATACTCAGCAGGCAAAGGATACCCAGCAGGTACTATTAGTGAGACTGGCACAGGTAGGTACGGCAGGCACAGGATACCCAGAAGGTACTATTAGTGAGACTGTCACAGGTAGGTACGGCAGGCACAGGATACTCAGCAGGCAAAGGATACCCAGCAGGTACTATTAGTGAGACTGGCACAGGTAGGTACGGCAGGCACAGGATACTCAGCAGGCACAGGATACTCAGCAGATACTATTAGTGAGACTGGCACAGGTAGGTATGGCAGAAACAGGATACCCAGCAGGTACTATTAGTGAGACTGGCACAGGTAGGTACGGCAGGCACAGGATACTCAGCAGATACTATTAGTGAGACTGGCAAAGGTAGGTATGGCAGAAACAGGATACCCAGCAGGCCCAGGATACCAAGCATGTACTATTAGTGAGACTGGCACAGGTAGGTACGGCAGGCACAGGATACTCAGCAGGCACAGGATACTCAACAGATACTATTAGTGAGACTGGCACAGGTAGGTATGGCAGAAACAGGATACCCAGCAGGTACTATTAGTGAGACTGGCACAGGTAGGTATGGCAGAAACAGGATACTCAGCAGGCCCAGGATACCCAGCAGGTACTATTAGTGAGACTGGCACAGGTAGGTACGGCAGAAATAGGATACTCAGCAGGCAAAGGATACCCTGCAGGTACTATTAGTGAGACTGCTACAGGTAGGTACAGCAGGCACAGGATACTCAGCAGGCACAGGATACTCAACAGGTACTGTTAGTGAGACTGGCACAGGTAGGTACGGCAGGCACAGGATACTCAGCAGGCCCAGGATACCCAGCAGGTACTATTACTGAGACTGGCACAGGTAGGTGCGGCAGAAACAGGATACTCAGCAGGCAAAGGATACTAAGCAGGTACTATTAGTGAGACTGGTACAGGTAGGTATGGCAGGCACAGGATACTCAGCAGGCCCAGGATACCCAGCAGGTACTATTAGTGAGACTGGCACAGGTAGGTACGGCAGAAATAGGATACTCAGCAGGCAAAGGATACCCTGCAGGTACTATTAGTGAGACTGCTACAGGTAGGTACAGCAGGAACAGGATACTCAGCAGGCACAGGATACTCAGCAGGTACTATTAGTGAGACTGGCACAGGTAGGTACGGCAGGCACAGGATACTCAGCAGGTACTATTAGTGAGACTGTCACAGGTAGGTACGGCAGAAACAGGATACTCAGCAGGCAAAGGATACCCAGCAAGTACTATTAGTGAGACTGGCACAAGTAGGTACGGCAGGCCCAGGATACTCAGCAGGCAAAGGATACCCAGCAGGTACTATTAGTGAGACTGGCACAGGTAGGTACAGCAGGCACAGGATACTCAGCAGGCACAGTATACCCACCAGATACTATTAGTGAGACTGGCACAGGTTGGTACGGCAGAAACAGGATACTCAGGAGGCAAAGGATACCCAGCGGGTCCTATTAGTAAGACTGGCACAAGTAGGTACGGCAGGCACAGGATACTCAGCAGACAAAGGATACCCAGCAGGTACTATTAATGACACTGTCACAGGTAGGTACGGCAGGCACAGGATACTCAGCAGGTACTATTAGTGAGACAGGCACAGGTAGGTACGTCAGAAACAGGATACTCAGCAGGCACAGTATACCCAGTGGGTACTATTAGTGAGACTGTCACAGGTAGGTACGGCAGGCACAGGATACTCAGCAAGCCCAGCAGGTACTATTAGTGAGACTGTCACAGGTAGGTACGGCAGGCAAAGGATACCCAGCAGGTACCATTAGTGAGACTGTCACAGGTAGGTACTACAGGCACTTGATACCCAGCGGCTACTGTTGGTGA